>NC_080379.1:123198549-123281207 GCF_014773155.1 Arachis stenosperma
CTTCGCGCAAAGTATGGACTATTATATATTGCTGGAAAGCCCTGGATGTCTACTTTCCAACGCCGTTGAGAGCGCGCCAATTAAACTCCTGTAGCTCCATAAAATCCATTCCGAGTGCAAGGAGGTCAGGATCCAACAACATCAGCAGTCCTTTTTCAGCCTAACTTAGATTTTTGCTCAGCTCCCTCAATTTCAGCCAGAAATTACCTGAAATCACAGAAAAATCACACAACTCATAGTAAAGTCCAGAAATATGATTTTTGCTTAAAAACTAATAAAATTCTATTAAAAACTAATTAAAACATACTAAAATCTACATGAAATTACCTCCAAAAAGCGTATAAAATATCCGCTCATCACTTTCTCACTTTCATAAATGCATGGCTCCTTCCATGGCAAGCTATATGTAGGGTGTCACCGTTGTCAATGGCTACTTCCCATCCGCTCAGTGAAAATAGTCCAAATGCTCTGTCACAGCACGCCTAATCATCTGTTGGTTCTCGATCATGTCAGAATAAGATCCATTGATCCTTTTGTGTCTGTCACTACGCCCAACACTCGCGAGTTTCAAGTTCGTCACAGTTATCCAATCCCAGAATCCTACTCGGAATACCACAGACAAGGTTTAGACTTTCTGGATTCTCATGAATGCCGCCAACAATTCTAGCTTATACCACGAAGATTATGATTAAGGAATCTAAGAGATACTTATTCAATCTAATGTAGAACGGAGGTGGTTTTCAGGCACACATTCATGGATTGAGGAAGGTGATGAGTGTCACGGATCATCACCTTCTTCATAGTGAAGCGCGAATGAACATCTTAGATAGGAACAAGCATGTTTGAATGGAATGCAGAAATAATTGCATTAATTCATCGAGAAGCTGCAGAGCTCCTCCCCCAACAATGGAGTTTAGAGACTCATGCCATCAAAGAGTATAAAATTCAGATTGAAAAATGTTATGAGATGCAAAATAAATCTCTAAAAGTTGTTTAAATACTAAACTAGTAACCTAGGTTTACAGAAAATGAGTAAACTAGGATGGATAGTGCAGAAATCCACTTTTGGGGCCCACTTGGTGTGTGCTGGGGCTGAGACTTAAGCTTCTCACGTGCCTGGGCTGTTTCTGGAGTTGAACGCCAGGTTGTAACCTGTTTCTGGCGTTGAACTCCAATTTGCAACCTGTTTCTGGCGCTGAACGCCAAACTGCAACATGGAACTGGCGTTGAACGCTAGTTTACATCATCTATCTTCGCACAAAGTATGAACTATTATATATTGACGGAAAGCCCGGATGTCTACTTTCCAACCCAATTGAGAGCGCACCAATTAAATGCCTTTAGCTCCAGAAAATCCATTCCAAGAACAGGGAGGTCAGAATCCAACAGCATCAGCAGTCCTTTTTCAGCCTAAATCAGATTTTTGCTCAGCTCCCTTAATTTCAGCTAGAAAATACCTGAAATTACAGAAAGATACACAAACTCATAGTAAAGTCCAGAAATATGAATTTTGCCTAAAAACTAATAAAATTATATTAAAAACTGACTAAAACATACTAAATTCTACATGAAATTACCCCCAAAAAGCGTATAAAATATCCGCTCATCAAGGACCATGCGCTTGTGGTGGTGGAGGTAATATGATGGCATGACCCTCTGGTTGGTGCTCAGTTTCAGATTCAGTGGCTGTATGACCCTCTTCATACTAGTGGTCTGCCATTGTTAAAGGATAAATTCCAGGTTCCCGGCAAAGGTGCCAATGTTATGAGGTTTAGCTTAAACGTTGATTTGGGCCTGAACGTGAGATCCAGGTCCCTTTATATGGCAGCGTCCTACTTGTTGATGCCAAGGTGCTGCTTGTTTGAGTTCCTCGTAAAGAGGTGGGGCTGGTACCTGCAAGAGACTCCAATAATGCTTAAGTTGGCAAGGGCTTTAGGCAGGTTTTTAGTAGACTAGAATATAAATATACTTGAGGGGTGTTAGTGTACTTATAGTAGAGTCGATAACCACCTTGGTTGGAGTAGTTCCATCTTTTCTGATGGATAACTGATACCTTTATCTTGTGAGTTTTTTGGGACCTATCTTTTAGTGAATATACAGATCCCAGGCGAGATTTTGGGGAGGCAGTTTCTTGCTTTTGGGCAGGTAGAGCAGGGCTCCTTTGTCCGTGTCTGACCTTTTTAAAGAGGTCGGGCATGTCAGGGAGGCGACCCTTCTTGGTGGGCCTTTTTGTTTCATTGGGCTTGGCTTTGCTTGTTGGACCAGGGTATGAACAATTGGGTATTTTTCTATCAGACATGCTACACATACAAGCTTTTTTGACTTACAAGTCATACAAGCTGGGCCAAGCCTAACAAAAAGGATGCTTACCCATACGAGCGTGTTAACACGTACACTACTCAATGGTTTCCATAGCGCGCTCACTCACCATTATGAAAGACGTTTCTTCTTCTTCCACGATCAAAACCACAACCGTCAAGATTCAAACCACGTTCGAAAACTCTGAAAAAACTGTCAAAATCATCGCCAACACTCGAGGAAATCAACAAGAAAACTTCAAAATCTCCATAAAAATACCAAAAGATTATTCAAGGTACTGTTTCACTAATCTTCCAGGTTTTTCATTTTTCTGTTTTTCATTTTGAACGCAAAACACTATATCGTCGTATTTCTATTTATTAAGTATATTCATTATCTGTTCTTGGTTAAAAATAAATGTTACTGTTCTCGTCAAACTATTCAAATCAGTGACAACTGTTTACATACTCTTTCGCGAATAGTTTAATGTATATTTTAATGTGTTTTTTGCTTGTTTGCATGTTTGTAACTGAGTTTGTACGAATAGAAATTTTTGACTTTATTTCAAGTAAATTCGACTGTAACTGGTGCTGTTGTTATTGAATATTATGTATATGGCTGGTATTTGGGCGTATATCATGCGTATTCGAGTGTAACTAGTGACGTTTTGGGTGTATATCATGTGTATTCGAGTGTAACTGGTGATGTTTTGGGTATATATCATGCAAATTCGAGTGTAACTGGTGCTGTTGTCCTATACCATGTGTAACAAGAAACCGAGTATTGTCCTTGTACTTCTGGTGTCATTTTATGCATGTTTAGTTAACTTGAATATCATTTTGAACTCATATATTGTCATGTAAATCCAGAAAATAATAGAGGTATATGTGGCTGGTAATTGGGTGTATATCATGCGTATTCGAGTGTATCTGGTACCGTTTTGGGTGTATATCATGCAAATTCGAGTGTAACTAGTGATGTTTTTATCTATTAACAATATTTTTTATTCCTTGCAGTAAAAATGGCAAGCGAGAACCCAGCTGCTGGAAAAAAATTACAATGTAAGCACATATTTCTTAGACCATCTCAATTTTTTTTTCTATAAATATAGCTTATTTAAATGATCCTTGTTTAGTTTCTTTACAGCAAACCAAGGATTTGAAATGCTCCACAAGACTATTAAATGAAAAGTTCCAAAACATGAGCAAAAGAAAGAAGGCCATCGTCCAAGAATTAGGATTTGATGGTTTGATGCACATCCCTCCGATGAATGTACCACATAAACTCTTGAAGGAGCTGGCATATTCCTTTAATTTTTCAAAAAATAAATTGGACACTCGGCACGGTGCATTGACCATTAAACCCAAAAAAATAGGAGCTTCCATTAGCCTGAATGCATCTGGTAACTGATTACACAAAACCTTTATACTTCATTCTTTGTAATCTATTCTTTTGATCTCATGTACTCAACAAATAAATTAAGGTGTATATGGCTAGTATTTGGGTGTATTTTAAGTGATTTGGAGTGTAATTGGTGATCTTTTTTACTGCTTCTGTAGGGGACCTATTTTTCGAAAAAGTTAATTTTAAAGAGCTATTCGAGGAGAACAAAGAACTTTATAGAAGGTTCCAGGGGAAAGCATTGAAGAATCTGATTGATGAGATGATGAATATTGGTGTTGACACTGATCAAGATTGCCTAATGTTGAAGAGAATTTTCATCCTCTATATTCAAATGGCGTTCTTGTTGCCGACTATCATAAATAAAGTATTTCTTGTCCACACGCCTCCAATTTTTTGACTGGACAACATAAGGGAGTGGAACTGGGGAAGCCATGCCCTTGATTTCATCATCAAGGGCATAAGCCAGCACCACTTGAAAAAGAAAAAATTCATTGACGGCTGCCTCTATGGCTTGATGATTGTATATTTTCATGAAATAAAACACAGAAACAAGAAAGCAGATGCAATCCTTGGACCGCCTTGGGTGATGCATTGGGATAGGGAGCTACTTGTTCAGAGGATCAAAGCTGAAATTGACGGTCATATGGTAACTGAACAGAATACTCTCTCTAATTTGGGTGTATTTGATTTATATAGATGGTGTAAACTAATGTTTTAACTGTTTCAGGGCATCGTCAAGAGGGTAGAACTGAAAAAGAAATTGAAGAAAATAAAAGAGGAAGAAAAGAAAGAAAAAAAGAAATAGACAAAAAAGAAGAAGGAAAGTTCATTGGAGAGTGATGTTGCTATTTCCTCTAAGTTTGAGTTTGATCAAGACTCAGAGGAAGTAACAAAAATAAGAAAATAACCAACCAGAACAGCAAAAAAGTAAGTAATATTTTTTAGGGTATTTTTTGCTAATGATCGTTTAATATCCAAAATGGTACCCAGAAAGAGGAAGCAGATTGTGGAGGATTCGTCTTCGGAAAGTGAAAGAGGATCTGATGATGAGTAAGATTCTGAAATTATCATTGCATTAATATGTTTTTTGTTTATATCTAAATTTTATGTATTAAAAGAGTGTTTCTTATTTATTGTCAGAAGTGAAGAATCGGAACTAATAATAAAAAAATTAAAGAAAAAAGTTCAGACTCCACCAAAAAAGTATGCATTACTTTCGGGGGTATTTTATCATCAATTTTGTTGTGTTTGTGTAATTGATACTTCTTTGATTTCCAGGACGCAATTCAGAAAAAGAAAGCACATTGTTGAGGATTCGTCTTCTGAACAACAAACTGAATCATATGATTTGTAAGATACGTTGTAAAGCTATCTTACTCTTTTTCATTAAAATTTTATTTGTTAAAATATTCTTTTGCATGTATTGTCAGAACTGATGTCAGAATTGAAGAAATACAAAAATTTTTTAAAGAATCAAAAAAGAAAAAAAATGAAAAGGCTGCACAGGGGTATGTTGAATTTGCATGTATATTGCCGATTTTAAGGTATTTTTGTTGCTGATAATTGTTTTTGCTTTTCTAGTATGAAAGAAAAAAGGGCAGATATACCGGAAGCTAGGATCCCCTTGACGGAAGCTCATTATGATTCAACCGAAATGTAAGATCCTTTATTTGATAGAATTTTATAGATCTTGATGTGATTAAATAGTCTACTTTTACTGAATAATGTTTATTTTTTCCTTAGAATGCTGGAAGTGAACTTGAGAAGTAAAAATGATCTTATGTTTCAAACACAGACGGATCAAATCAGTGTAAACAAACCCAGTGATAGCACGTAATTTCTATTTTTATTGCCATTTGCTTAATTCTTGTGTTACCATCTTCTACTTCTGATTCTGTATATATATATTTTTTTTAGGAAAAAAGCTCTTTAATGTTTTATTCGAGAAAAAAAAGGAAGAAAAAAAAGAAAAATCTGCAACTATGTAAGTTCTTAAAAAATAAAGGCTGTGTTTCTATTCAATGCTTCAAGTGTATTCTGACATGATTTTGGTGGAGTTCAGGTTGGGTGTAGAATAAGAATCATTTAGTGACCCGTCTCAACAACAGATGATCGTTGTTCGGAAGGAGACACATTCACAATCTGAACCACTCGAGATGTGAGTTTTTCAACTAAATTTCAACCTTCTAAATTCTATTTGAGTGCATCCCTAGTGAATTAAGGTGGATTTAGTTTTTTTCTTATTTAAACCCTTTTCTTTAACCGTGCAACACTCCACAACCCCATCAACCTGCTGATGGCACACCTACATAACCAGCAGCTCCTTCTAAAATGTAAGTTCTACACAATATAACTTTCTTTCATTATCATTCATATATTCTTATTCTTATAGTATTTTATATGTCAACATGCAGTCAACCAACCCTTCAAGCCACTGTTGTGTTGATGATGATGGCCAGGACAGTATCCTTTACACCAAAAGAATTCCCTGTGCCATCATTCACCTTGGCTTTACTGATTCGAGTGTGGAAGAGACACTAACTCAGGAGGGGCGATTTGCATCTGAAAAGGGAAAGAGTCAAGAGAGCCCGATTCTGGTTGAAGATTTAGAGGAACTGGTGGAGCAAGTTGCTAACACAGGGGTTGCGGCGGCCTTGAATTTTGCAGAGGATAAAAATCCCCCGCTTTAAAAGTTTGAAAATTTCAAAACTCCACTTTGCCTCTCTAAAAACTGGTACACATATTGAAGCTGAGGTAATCTTAGAATAAGATTAATGATTTTGTTAAGAGTTGTGACTGCAATGTTGATGTAATTAATTTGGGTTTTTTGGTTTTCTAGATTGTGACTGCAATGTATCTAACTCTCAACAAAACAAGGATCAAAAGATTTGAAGAACAAGTTTACTACCTACCCCCATTATTGTGGTAAGGTGTATTAACCTTAAATTCAGTGTATTTATGTAATGTATTGTGTGTAGTAACTATTTCTTTCGGTGTTATACAAATTCTGTAGAATATGGCTTTGGAGAATCATGGCGGTGGCGAGTTCTTACATTTAAAAACAAAAAAGCCAATCGATATTCAGGACTACTCAATGTTCATCCCTTATTTGGACATGAAAAAATTGGCATCCCATCCATATGTAAGTTTTCGTTTCTAAAACTTCTTGTCACAATTCTTTTGATAGGTGCCAATTAATCTAAAATATTGTTTCGTTTGACCAAACTTCAAATATTTGCCCCGGTTTGCTATGCAGATCATTGGTGGATATGGATGGCGGATGTTAAAAAGAGGAAATTTTGTATCATTGACCCGTATCACAAGACTTCTCCCTCGAAAGAAAGAATGAAACTTAATAGATTTGTGTAAGTTGATTCTATTTTCTCTATAAATTCCTTGGTTTATGTCTGTTGTTAGCAATATATGAATTGGGTGTAGTGTTGTTTAAAATAAGGTGTATTATTGGATCATTTGGGTGTAATCGGGTTTTAAAATATAGTCTTTCTTATATTTTGTTTTTTTTTTTAGTTTTTAGGACTATGTGATTTCTAGAATGAGGGTATTTACCGGAGGGAAGCCTCTCATTAAAAAGGATGATCAAATTGAACCGTCATATGTCGACATTGCAGGGCAGAAAATGAGGTATAAATCTTTCTTGCTGAGAAAAATTGTCTTTTTTCTTACTGTCCTATTTTATTTTGCTAATTTATTTTTGTTTTTAGCTTTGATTGTGCAGTTTATATAATGAAATGGCTTGAGATACTTGAACCAAAAAACATTAGAAAGGACAAATGTGACTAGGAGAATTGGACGCAGGTAATTATGTTTAAAAATATATAACTCTATATTACTTTGCTAAATTAACAGAGTTTAGTAAAAAGAAATTTCTTTAAACTGTAGGCAGAGGTGGACCATTTCAGAGTTGAATATGCTTCGTGAATTCTGTTTCATGAGATGAATCAAGATAAAGATAGAGCCATTCAAGAAAGCGAAGCAATCAAATTGTCCAAGCCATTTCTAGCATTGTTGAGTCCTTATTGTCAGTTAGACTCAGATGATATTGACAGTGATTAAATGTTGTATAGTTTGTGATTAGTTTAAATAGATACTTTTTGTATCGATTGTGGATATTTAATCCAATCTTATTATAAATTTTGTTTGCATTAATAAACTTCTATAGAGCTGTCTGTGCTGTATTCAAAAGGTGTTAATTATAGGTTCCAAAAAATCAAGGGAAACAAAGATCAAATATACTAATACGCCAAATTCCTTTTATAATACACCCAAAAAAATGGGGAATACACCCTTATTGTGTGCTTATATATTTCTCTTTAATAAAATCTAACCAAGAGTTATGGCAATTCAGAAATTTGAATTGTTACCCTCCTTAGCTATTGAATTGTATATGCATTGTAAATTTAAAAGAAACAAATCCCTTCAAGACACTAATTTCCAAGAAAAATAGCAGCATCTCAATACATATATATATAAAATAAAGAGAATGTAAAAAATAAGAGCATGCAAAATACACCTAAAAATATTCATCGGTACACCCAAATAATGTCACTCTACACCCCAAACATGTCTTGTGCTACTGCATCTCTGAACTGATATTTCATAACATGTCCATAACATTGGCTTGAATTTGATTGCACCACTGGTCTGCCATAAAAAAGGTTCAACTGTAAAAAAATAAACTCACCTATTAGCAAACTATTAACAATAATAAACTCAATTACCCACCTTGTTTAAAGAACATCACTTTTACCTCGCTTAGAGCTTTCATTTTCTTTTTCTTTGAAGCATTTGCAATATGTTTTTCCATCTTTGAACCTAGTCTATTTTTGGGACGTCCTCTTATTCTCACCTGTGGAGGGCTTTGAAGCTCGTTAATAGCTTCCAAGTTAGCATCTTCATGAGATAACGAACATTTTCCGTTGTTTTTGGCTTTGTGTTCTTGCATGTCAACCATGGTATTATCATAAGCGCGGTACAGAATCGCAGTAAGCTCATCAGATTCTAATGCAAATTCACATATATTCTGCGAACGAGACACCAATTCGTCAAATCTCTTGCTTCTTGGCTCCAACAGAGGCTCGTCGTGGTTGGTCTTGATGTGTGTGCATCTCCTTTTACGTTCTTGCTCTATCGTTCCAACATGTATCTCGATGACACTTTGTTTATTCGTTCAAAGCTTAACACGCTTAGAGTGTGACGGCATAATATTCCTCTTGTCTCGAATAATAAGCATTGGCATTTAACTTCGGCTGCTACCGTGTCGTATGTAACTGTAAACTTGTTAAATGTTGACTTGGAAACTTGTTCTACAACTTTGTATACCGTATAGCCTATAGCGGAGTGCTTTGATCTTATGATACAATTCACCTTTCCTCTTAATTGTGCTTGGACTTCCCTAAAATCATCGTGAGTATACACGTGTTGAAACTGACCTTCTATTGAGAATTATTTTGCACACAATATGATGGTATGAAAATATGCAGCATCGATTCTCTCTCTCTTTGCTCCCTACTTCCTAGGTAGTACGCGGAATTGTGATCATCAATGGCGCCATCAACATGGTACGCTCAATTGCAATCTCAACACTTTATCACAACTTCGCACAACTAACCAGCAAGTGCACTGGGTCGTCCAAGTAATAAACCTTACGCGAGTAAGGGTCGATCCCACGGAGATTGTTGGTATGAAGCAATCTATGGTCATTTTGTAAATCTCAGTCAGGCAGATTCAAATGGTTATGGAGGATTAATGATTAAAAGATAAATAAAACATAAAATAAGGATAGAGATACTTTTGTAATTCATTGGTGAGAACTTTAGATAAGCGTATGGAGATGCTTTGTCCCTTCCGTCTCTCTGCTTTCCTACTGTCTTCATCCAATCCTTCTTACTCCTTTCCATGGCAAGCTGTATGTTGGGCATCACCGTTGTCAGTGGCTACAGTCCCGTCCTCTTAGTGAAAATGTTCAACGCGCTCTTTCACAGCACGGCTATTCATCTGTCGGTTCTCGATCATGTCAGAATAGAATCCAGTGATTCTTTTGTGTCTGTCACTAACACCCCACAATCGCGAGTTTGAAGCTCGTCACAATCATTCAATCCTTGAATCCTACTCGGAATACCACAGACAAGGTTTATACTTTTCGGATTCTCAAGAATGCCGCCATCAATTCTAGCTTATACCATGAAGATTCTGATTAAGGAATCCAAGAGATAAACATTCAAGCCTTGTTTGCTTGTAGAACGGAAGTGGTTGTTAGGCACGCGTTCATAAGTGAGAATGATGATGAGCGTCACATAATCATCACATTCATCATGTTCTTGGGTACGAATGAATATCTTAGAACAAGAATAAGCTTAATTGAATAGAAGAACAATAGTAATTGCATTAATACTCGAGGTACAGCAGAGCTCCACACCTTAATCTATGGTGTGTAGAAACTCCACCGTTGAAAATACATAAGAACAAGGTCTAGGCATGGTCGAATGGCCAGCCTCCCAAAGAGGGTTCAATCATAAAAACATGATCAAAAGGTTTTTTAATACAATAGCAAAAGGTCCTATTTGTAGAGAACTAGTAGCTTAGGGTTTACAAAGATGAGTAAATGACATAAAAATCCACTTCCGGGCCCACTTGGTGTGTGCTTGGGCTGAGCATTGAAGCTTTCATGTGTAGAGACTTTTCTTGGAGTTAAACGCCAGCTTTTGTGCCAGTTTGGGCGTTTAACTCCCATTCTTGTGCCAGTTCCGGCGTTTAACGCCAGAATTCTTGAGCTGACTTGGAACGCCTGTTTGGGCCATCAAATCTCCAGCAAAGTATGGACTATTATACATTACTGGAAAGCCCAAGATGTCGACTTTCCAACGCAATTAAGAGCATGCCAATTGGGTTTCTGTAGCTCTAGAAAATCCACTTCGAGTGCAGGGAGGTCAGAATCCAACAGCATCTGCAGTCCTTTTCAGCCTCTGAATCAGATTTTTGCTCAAGTCCCTCAATTTCAGCCAAAAAATACCTGAAATCACAGAAAAGCACACAAACTCATAGTAAAGTCCAGAAAAGTGAATTTTAACTAAAAACTAATAAAAATATAATAAAAACTAACTAAAACATACTAAAAACATACTAAAAACAATGCCTAAAAGCGTATAAATTATCCGCTCATCACAACACCAAACTTAAATTGTTGCTTGTCCCCAAGCAACTAAAAATAAAATAAGATAAAAAGAAGAGAATATGCAATGAATTCCAAAAACATCTATGAAGATCAGTATTAATTAGATGAGCGGGGCTTTTAGCTTTTTGCCTCTGAACAGTTTTGGCATCTCACTCTATCCTTTGAAATTCAGAATGATTGGCTTCTATAGGAACTCAGAATTCAGATAGTGTTATTGATTCTCCTAGTTAAGTGCGATTTTTCTTGAACACAGCTATTTTATGAGTCTTGGCCGTAGCCCAAAGCATTCTGTCTTCCAGTATTACCACCGGATACATACATGCAACAGACACAAAACTGGGTGAACCTTTTCAGATTGTGACTCAGCTTTGCTAGAGTCCCCAATTAGAGGTGTCCAAGGTTCTTAAGCACACTCTTTTTTTTTGCCTTGGATCACGACTTTATTTTTACCCTTGCCTTTTGGTTTAAATGGCTGTTGGCTTTTTCTGCTTGCTTTCTCTCTTTTTTTTTTTGTATTCACTGCTTTTTCTTGCTTCAAGAATCATTTTTATGATTTTTCAGATCCCCAGTAACATGTCTCCTTTTTTCATCATTCTTTCAAGAGCCAACATTCATGAACAACAAATTCAAAAGACATATGCACTGTTCAAGCATACATTCAGAAGTCAAAGTATTGCCACCACATCAAAATAATTAATCTGTTATAAAATTCAAAATTCATGCAATTCTTCTCTTTTTTTAATTAAGAACATTTTTCCTTTAAGAATGGTGATGGATTCATAGGACATTCATAACTTTAAGGCATAGACACTAAGACACTAATGATCATAAGACACAAACATAAATAAAACATAAAGCATAATTTTCGAAAAAAATAGAAAAATAAAGAACAAGGAGATTAAAGAACGGGTCCACCTTAGTGATGGCGGCTTGTTCTTCCTCTTGAAGATCTTATGGAGTGCTTGAGCTCCTCAATGTCTCTTCCTTGCCTTTGTTGCTCCTCTCTCATGATTCTTTGATCTTCTCTAATTTCATGGAGGAGGATGGAATGTTCTTGGTGCTCCACCCTTAGTTGTCCCATGTTGGAACTCAATTCTCCTAGGGAGGTGTTGATTTGCTCCCAATAGTTTTATGTAGGAAAGTGCATCCCTTGAGGCATCTCAGGGATTTCATGATGAGGAATTTCCTCATGTCCATGAGTGGGATCTATTGTTTACTCCATCCTCTTCTTAGTGATGGGCTTGTCCTCATCAATGAGGATGTCTCCCTCTATGTTAATTCCAACTGAATTATAGAGGTGACAAATGAGATGAGGGAAGGCTAACCTTGCCAAGGTAGAGGACTTGTCTGCCACCTGATAAAGTTCTTGGGATATAACCTCATGAACTTCTACTTTCTCTCCAATCATGATGCTATGAATCATGATAGCCCGGTCTATAGTAACTTCGAACCGGTTGCTAGTGGAAATGATTGAGCATTGGATAAACTCCAACCATCCCCTAGCCACGGGCTTGAGGTCATGCCTTCTCAGTTGAACCAGCTTCCTTCTTGAATCTCTCTTCCATTGAGCGCCCTCGTCACAAATGTCTATGAGGACTTGGTCCAACCTTTGATCAAAGTTGACCCTTCTAGTGTAAGGGTGTTCATCTCCTTGCATCATAGGCAAGTTGAATGCCAACCTTACATTTTCCGGACTAAAATCTAAGCATTTCCCCCGAACCATTGTAAGCAATTCTTTGGGTCCGGGTTCACACTTTGATCATGGTTCTTGGTGATCCATGCATTGGCATAGAACTCTTGAACCATTAAGATTCCGACTTGTTGAATGGGGTTGGTAAGAACTTCCCAACCTCTTCTTCGGATCTCATGTCGGATCTCCGGATATTCACTCTTTTTGAGTTTGAAAGGGACCTCAGGGATCACCTTCTTCATGGCCACAACTTCATGGAAGTGGTCTTGATGCACCCTTGAGATGAATCTCTCCATCTCCCATGACTCAGAGGTGGAAGCTTTTGCCTTCCCTTTCCTCTTTCTAGAGGTTTCTCCGGCCTTAGATGCCATAAATGGTTATGGAAAAACAAAAAGAAATGTTTTTACCACACCAAACTTAGAAGGTTTGCTCGTCCTCGAGCAAAAGAAGAGAGTAAAGAGTAGAAGAAGAAGAAATAGAGAAGATGGAGGTGGCTTTATTTTTCGGCCAAGGGGGAGAAGTAGTGTGTAGGTTGTGTGAAAATGAAGGAGTGAAGATGGGTTTATATAGGGGTGGAGAGAGGGGTAAGGTTCGACCATTATGGGTGGGTTTGGGAGGAAAAGTGGTTTGAATTTGAATGGTGAGGTAGGTGGGGTTTTATGAAGGATGGATATGAGTGGTGAAGAGAAGGGTAGGATTTGATAGGTGAGGGGTTGATGAGCGGATAATTTATATGCTTTTTGGCACTGTTTTTAGTATGTTTTTAGTACATTTTAGTTAGTTTTTAGTATGTTTTTATGAGTTTTTATTTAAAATTCACTTTTCTGGGCTTTACTATGAGTTTGTGTGTTTTTCTGTGATTTCAGGTAATTTCTGGCTGAAATTGAGGGACCTGAGCTAAAATGTGATTCAGAGGCTGAAAAAGGACTGTAGATGCTGTTGGATTCTAACCTCCCTGAACTCGAAGTGGATTTTCTAGAGCTACAAAAGCCCAATGGCGCGCTCTCAATTGCGTTGGAAAGTAGATATCCTGGGCTTTCCAGAAATGTATAATAGTCTATACTTTGCCCGAGATTTGATGGCCCAAATCGGCATTGCAAATCAACTTCAGAATTCCCGGCGTTTAACGCCGGAACTGGCACAAAAGTTGGAGTTAAACGCCCAAACTGGCACAAAAGCTGGCGTTTAACTCCAGGAAAAGTCTCTACACATGAAAGCTTCAATGCTCAGCCCAAGCACACACCAAGTGGACCCCGGAAGTGGATTTTTACGTCATTTACTCACTTCTGTATAGCCTAGGTTACTAGTTCACTATAAATAGGATCTTTTGACATTGTATCTGGACCTCATGACACTTTACACGTTTCATATTGTACCTTCTACGGCATGAGTCTCTAAACCCCATGGTTGGGGGTGAGGAGCTCTGCTGTGTCTTGATGGATTAATGCAATTACTACTGTTTTTCATTCAAACACGCTTGTTTCCATTCTAAGATATCACTTGCTCCTCAACTTGATGAATGTGATGATCCGTGACACTCATCATCATTCTCACCTATGAACGTGTGCCTGACAACCACCTCTGTTCTACTTTAGATTGAGTGGATATCTCTTGGATTCTTTAGCCAGAATCTTCGTGGTATAAGCTAGAATATATTGGCGGCCATTCTTGAGGATTCGGAAGGTCTAAACCTTGTCTGTGGTATTCTGAGTAGGATTCAGGGATTGAATGACTGTGACGAGCTTTAAACTCATGATTGTGGGGCGTTAGTGACAGACGCAAAAGAATCACTGGATTCTATTCCGACATGATCGAGAACCGACAGATGAATAGCCGTGTTGTGATAGAGCGCGTTGAACATTTTCACTGAGAGAATGGGAGGTAGCTGATGAGCGGATAATTTATACGCTTTTTGGCATTGTTTTTAGGTAGTTTTTAGTAAGTTCAAGCTACTTTTAGGGATGTTTTCATTAGTTTTTATGTTAAATTCACATTTCTGGACTTTACTATGAGTTTGTGTATTTTTTTGTGATTTCAGGTAATTTCTGGCTGAAATTGAGGGACTTGAGCAAAACTCTGAAAAAGGCTGACAAAAGGACTGCTGATGCTGTTGGAATCTGACCTCCCTGCACTCGAAATGGTTTTTCTGGAGCTACAGAACTCCAATTGGCGCGCTCTCAACGGCGTTGGAAAGTAGACATCCAGAGCTTTCCAGAAATATATAATAGTTCATACTTTATTTGGAAATTGACGACGTAACTTGGCGTTGAACGCCAAGTACATGCTGCTGTCTGGAGTTAAATGCCAGAAAAACATCATGATCCGGAGTTGAACGCCCAAAACACGTCATAACTTGGAGTTCAACTCCAATAAAAGCCTCAGCTCGTGGATAGATCAAGCTCAGCCCAAGCATACACCAAGTGGGCCCCGGAAGTGGATTTATGCATCAATTACTTACTCATGTAAACCCTAGGAGCTAGTTTATTATAAATAGAACATTTAACTATTGTATTAGAAGTCTTTTTGACCACGTTTCATCTTTGGTCTCAGTTTTGTTTTATTCTTCATCTTAGGAGGCCATTGAGCACGTTTTGGGGGGCTGGCCATTCGGCCATGCCTGAACCTTTTACTTATGTATTTTCAACGGTGGAGTTTCTGAACACCATAGATTAAGGGTGTGGAGCTCTGCTGTACCTCAAGTTTCAATACAACTACTATTACTTTTTATTCAATTATCTCTTATTCTTATTCCAAGATATACATTGCACTTCAACTTTGATGAATGTGATGATCCGTGACACTCATCATCATTCTCACCTATGAACGCGCGTGATTGACAACCACTTCCGTTCTACTCTAGGCCGGGCGCATATCTCTTAGATTCCCCAACAGAATCTTCATGGTATAAGCAAGATAGATGGCGGCATTCATGGGGATTCGGAAGGTCTAACCTTGTCTGTGGTATTTCGAGTAGGATCCTGGGAATCCGGAAAGTCTAACCTTGTCTGTGGTATTCCAAGTAGGATTCCGGTATTGAATGACTGTGACGAGCTTCAAACTCCTGAAGGCTGGGCGTTAGTGACAGACGCAAAAGAATCAATGGATTCTATTCCAACCTGATTGAGAACCGCCAGATGATTAGCCGTACTGTGACAGAGCATTTGGACCATTTTCACTGAGAGGATGGGATGTAGCTATCAACCAAGGGTGATGCCTCCAGACGATTAGCCGTGCAGTGACAGCGCATAGGACCATTTTCCCGAGAGGATTAAAAGTAGCCATTGATGATAGTGATGCCCTACATACAGCTTGCCATGGAAAGAAGTAAGAAGGATTGAAGGAAGAGTGAGTAGTGAAGTAGAGTTTCAAGAGGAACACAGCATCTCCATACACCTATCTGAAATTTCCACTATTGATTTACATAAGTATTTCTATCCCTTTTTATTTTCTATTTATTTATTAATTTTCGAAACCCAAAACCAATTTAATCTGCCTAACTGAGATTTACAAGGTGACCATAGCTTGCTTCATACCAACAATCTCTGTGGGATCGACCCTTACTCACGTAAGGTATTACTTGGACGACCCAGTACACTTGCTGGTTAAGTTGAACGGAGTTGTGACTTCAAATAGAGCCAATTATTAAATTTCATACAAATACAAAGAGTATGTGATCACAATTTCGTCCACCAGTAGCCATTGACAACGGTGAAACCCTACATACAGCTTGCCATGGAAGGAGCCTTGCGTGTATGAAGAAGAAGATAGTAGGAAAGCAGAGATTCAGAAGATAGAGTATCTCCAAAACCTCAACCTGTTCTCCATTACTGCAAAACAAGTATTTATTTCATGTTCTTCTAGTTTTCACAATTAAACCTGAGAATTATTGATCTCCTGACTAAGAGTTATAAGATAACCATTGCTTGCTTCAAGCCGACAATCTCCGTGGGATTGACCCTTACTCACGTAAGGTATTACTTGGACGACCCAGTGCACTTGCTGGTTAGTTGTGCGGAATTGAAAAAGTGTGATTGCAATTTCGTGCACCAAGTTTTTGGCGCCGTTGCCGGGGATTGTTCGAGTTTGGACAACTGACGGTTTATCTTGATGCTTAGATTAGGAATATTTTATTTTTGTTGGTTTAGAGTCTTTTATTTGAGTTTAGTTTCATATTTTAAGTTTGATGTCAATTGCATGCTTTTGTTTTCTTTTAATTTTTTGAATTTGCATGTTCTTAGTCCTTTTTTGATCTTTAAAAATTCTAAGTTTGGTGTCTTCCTTGTGTTTTCCTTTAGGTTTTCGAAAATTTGTCTGTGATTTTCTAAAAATTTCTAAGTTTGGTGTCTTCTTTGTGTTTTCCTTTAAATCTTCAAAATTTTACACTAATTCTCAAAATCATATCTTTTCAATCATATCCTTTTAATTGCTAATTTCAAAATCTTTTTAATTAATTAATTAATTTAGTTTTCAATTTGCTTTGATTTTATTTTCTTTCAGTTTTCGAAATTTTATTTTATTTTCTTTTCCATTTATTTTAGTTTGTTATTTTCGGTCACTTTTAATTAAATAAAAAAAATAATCTACTTGCAATCCATATCATCTCCCTTTCTCCATCATGGACCTAAGTGGAATTGAGCAGTCCAGAAGGACTCTGGGGTATGCTAACCCCATTACAGCTACATATAGGAGTAGCATCTGTATACCTCCCATTAAAGCAAGCAGCTTTGAGCTAAATCCTCAACTCATTATCATGGTGGAGCAAAATTGCCAGTATTCCGGTCTTCCACAGGAAGAACCTACTAAGTTTATGGCACTGTTCTTACAAATTGCTGACACAGTACGTGATAAAGAGGTGGATCAGGATGTCTACAGATTATTACTGTTTCCATTTGCTGTAAAAAATCAAGCTAAGAGGTGGTTGAATAACCAACCCACAGCAAGTATAAAAACATGGAGACAGTTATCAGACAAATTCCTGAATCAATTTTACCCTCCAAAAAGGATGACACAGCTGAGGCTGGACATCCAAGGCTTTAAACAAGAGGATAATGAATCCCTTTATAATGCCTGGGAGAGGTACAGAGGTATGCTAAGGAAATGCCCCTCTGAAATGTTTTCAGAGTGGGTACAGTTAGACATCTTCTATTATGGGCTTACAGAAAAAGCTCAGATGTCTTTAGACCACTCAGCTGGGGGATCTATACACATGAGAAAGACAATTGAAGAGGCTCTAAAACTCATAGATACTGTTACTAGAAATCAACATTTGTACTCTAGCAGTGAGCCCTCTACAAAAGAAGAAGCCATGGCAGTAACTACTGATCCTAATCCTCAAGAATAGGTTGTTGAGCTTAATCAACAATTACTCCTGATGACAAAATAGTTAGCAGAATTTAAAGAGATGCTCCAAGAAACTAAAATTGCTAACAAGAATATAGAATCACAGTTGAATCAGACAAAACAGTAGTTATCTAAACAGATAACAGAAGAATGCCAAGCAGTTCAACTAAGGAGTGGGAAGACATTAAATAACACTGTTCAAAGTAGCAAAAAGCCAAGAAAGGAACCACTGACAGAGGATAACCAAACCACTGCCCAAAATCTCTCTGAGGACAGTAAGAGCCCATAGAGGAATACTCCTAGCGTTCAAATGCCAGAAAGGGGGGAAAAGTTGGCGTTAAACGCCCATTCCTTGCCCAGTTCTGGCGTTCAAACGCCAGAAAAGGTTAGAAAACTGGCGTTAAACGCCCATCCTACACCCAGTCCTGGCATTCAAACGCCAATGAGGAATCAGACACCTGAGAGTGCTGATAGTAACCCCTCTAAGAAGGCTTCTCCAACCACCTCTGTAGGGAATAAACCTGCAGGAACTAAGGTTGAAGAATATAAAGCCAAGATGCCTTATCCTCAGAAATTCTGCCAAGCGGAACAGGATAAACAATTTACCCGCTTTGCAGACTATCTAAGGACTCTTGAAATAAAGATTCCGTTTGCAGAGGCACTTGAGCAAATACCCTCTTATGCTAAGTTCATGAAAGAAATCTTAAGTCATAAGAAGGATTGGAGAGAAACTGAAAAGGTGTTTCTCACTGAAGAATGCAGAGCAGTCATCCTGAAAAGCTTACCAGAGAAGCTTCAAGATGCAGGAAGCTTTATGATACCATGCACATTAGAAGGTGCTTGTACCAAGACAGCCCTATGTGACCTTGGAGCAAGTATCAACCTAATACCTGCATCTACTATCAGAAAGCTTGGGTTGACTGAAGAACTTAATCCAACCCGGATATGTCTCCAACTTGCTGATGGCTCCATTAAATATCCATCAGGCATAATTGAGGACATGATTGTCAAGGTTGGGCCATTTGTCTTTCCAACTTACTTTGTAGTGCTGGAAATGGAGGAACACAAGAGTGCAACTCTCATCCTAGGAAGACCCTTCCTAGCAACTGGACGAACTCTCATTGATGTACAAAAAGGGAAAGTGACCCTGAGAGTCAATGAGGATGAGTTCAAGTTGAATGCTGTCAAAGCTATGCAGCATCCAGACACATCAAATGACTGCATGAGCGCTGATATTATTGACTCTTTAGTGGAAGAGATCAATATGACTGAGAGTCTCGAATCTGAGCTTGAGGATATCTTTAAAGATGTTCAGCCTAACCTGGAGGAACCAGAGGAAATAAAGGAACCTCTGAAAATTCCTTAGGAAGAGGATAAACCTCCTAGACCCGAGCTCAAGCCACTACCACCATCCTTGAAGTATGCATTTCTGGGAGAAGGTGACACTTTTCCAGTGATCATAAGCTCTGCTTTAAACTCACAGGAAGAGGAAGCACTAATTCAAGTGCTAAGGACACATAAGACAGCTCTTGGGTGGTCCATAAGTGATCTTAAGGGCATTAGCCCAGCAAGATGCATGCACAAGATCTTATTGGAAGATAATGCCAAGCCAGTGGTTTAACCACAGAGGCGGCTAAATCCAGCCATGAAGGAGGTGGTGCAGAAAGAGGTCACTAAGTTACTAGAGGCTGGGATTATTTATCCTATTTCTGATAGCCCCTGGGTGAGCCCTGTCCAAGTTGTCTCCAAGAAGGGAGGCATGACAGTGGTTCATAATGAAAAGAATGAACTGGTTCCCACAAGAACAGTTACAGGGTGGCGTATGTGTATTGACTACAGAAGGCTCAATACAGCCACCAGAAAGGATCATTTTCCTTTACCATTCATAGACCAAATGCTAGAAAGACTAGCGGGTCATGATTATTACTGCTTTTTGGATGGCTATTCAGGTTACAACCAAATTGCAGTAGATCCTCAGGACCAAGAGAAAACAGCATTCACTTGCCCTTTTGGCGTGTTTGCCTACAGAAGAATGCCTTTTGGTCTGTGTAATACACCTGCAACTTTTCAGAGATGCATGCTATTCATCTTCTCTGATATGGTAGAGAAGTTCCTGAAAGTCTTCATGAATGACTTTTCAGTATATGGAGACTCATTCAGCTCCTGTCTTAATCATCTAGCACTTGTCCTGAAAAGGTGCCAAGAGACTAACCTAGTCTTAAACTGGGAGAAATGTCACTTTATGGTGACTGAAGGAATTGTCCTTGGACACAAAATTTCAGGCAATGGAATAGAGGTGGATCAAGCAAAGATAGAAGTAATTGAAAAATTACCACCACCTACCAATGTTAAGGCAATCAGAAGCTTTCTAGGGCATGCAGGATTTTACAGAAGGTTCATAAAGGACTTTTCAAAAATTGCAAAACCTCTAAGCAACCTGCTAGCTGCTGACATGCCATTTGTGTTTGACACAGAGTGTCTGCAGGTGTTTGAGACCCTAAAAGCCAAGCTGGTCACAGCACCAGTCATCTCTGCACCAGATTGGACATTACCATTTAAACTAATGTGTGATGCCAGTGACCCTGCCATTGGTGTAGTGTTGGGACAGAGGCACAACAAGCTTCTGCACGTCATTTATTATGCTAGCCGTGTTCTAAATGATGCACAGAAGAATTACACAACCACAGAAAAAGAGTTACTTGCAGTGGTTTATGCCATTGACAAGTTTAGGTCCTACTTAGTAGGGTCAAAAGTGATTGTGTACACTGACCATGCTGCTCTTAAATACTTACTCACAAGGCAGGATTCAAAACCCAGGCTCATAAGGTGGGTGTTGATGACAAGTCATCATATACCTATTTTTCTATGCTTTTTCATACAAGAAATTGATGAATTGTGCTTAAATATTGAATGCTTTTGTACTTAAATGATATATTTTCTTGATATTTTAATTTTATAAATCTTGTAGAAAAAAAGAAGAAAAAGAAGCAAAGAAGCGCAAAAAAAAGAGGAAAAAAGAGCTTTGGAGCACACTTTGAAGTTGGAGCACACTTTGGAGGCTTAGGCCACGCTTTTAAAAGCGTGGCCCATAACCAAATTAATGAAGAATAGGCAAACAGCACACACTGCCCTGCTCTTGCCAAGGGCAGGGCAGAATCGTGATGCAAAGAGAGGTTGGAAGCAAGAATTTCGCTAAGGTAAAATCTGGGCGCTCACAGCATGACCATGCCTCCTTCAAAGGGCTATAACTTGAGCTACAGATGTCCAATTGATGTGCTTCCAGTTGCGTTGGAAAGCTGACATTCAGAGCTTTCCAACGATATATAGCAATCCATATTTGGCGCACAATTGAGGCAGGAACGAAAGGCATCTTTAAGGGCCATGAGAAAGCAAGAAACTAGGCCTTACTTTGGTGCCAAGAAAACCAAGGAAAAGAAGTAGCGTGTGCATCCACCAAGTTTCGAACTTGGAACATCACTTTTGGAAACACTGCCCTGCCCTCCGCGAGGGCAGGGCAGCATTTTGGTGATGCACACAGGCGCACCATTCTGGCGCACCAAGGGACGGTTCGGCAGCACCAGCAGCACGCACGGGGCACCATTCTGGCGCACCAAAAATTTCCGCCCTGCCCTCGCGGATCCTGCAGCATCAACTCGTGCACCGCGCTCGCACCAAGGCCGCACTCATCAAATCCTGCCCTGCCCTCCACAAGGGCAGGGCAGCCTCCTGGAAGCAATTTTCCTTCATGGGCTGAAATTGAATTAAAAACCCAATTTAATTCATTTCTTCACCAAATCAAAAGCCCATCCAAACCCCAAAATCCAAGAATAGAAAGTGTATAAATAGGAGCTAGTTTTATGTAATTGGGGGGCTCGAGACTTTATTTTTGAATTTTCCTTTCTACTTGCATTTTAATTTTGAACTTTGGAATTTCTTAGAGAATTAGGAAGGAGAATTGATTTCTCTTCCTCCTGGTTCCTTCTTGAGCACTCTTTACTTTTCTTGCTTTGGATCTTTGGTGAAGAATTGAAGAACTTCTGTTTCAATCTCACCTTGAGATCTCTTCTTTAATTTTCTGCATAATTGAATTTTACTTTCTGTTCATTTCTTCTTCTGCAATTTCTGCAATTTGCTTTCTTTTACTTCTTCTGCAATTGTTCTTGTTGGATCAAGGAAGGATTTGAGATCTAGACTTGTTATCTAGTCTCCTCCAATCCTGAGATCTTCAACATTCTCTTAAATTGCTGCAAATTAAGCACTGCTTTTCTGTTTAGAATTTTTCAAGCAATTTCCATTTTCTGTTTAGATCTGTTGCATGATTTTGCACCTTTTACTTCTCTGTTTGATTGCTATTTACACTTTCCTGTTGAATTTTAATTTCCAGCACCCACTCCCCTTTATATTTCATCCAATTTATATTTCTTGCAATTTAAGTTTCAGCTATTTTACTTTCTTGTTCTTTAAGTTTCAGCAATTTAATTATTCTGCACTTTTAATTCCCTGTCATTTACTTTCTGTTGGCTACACTTCATCCAAATTCACTTCAATGTTAGCTTGACTAAACTAATCACCCACTAAAGTTGCTTTATCCATCAATCCCTGTGGGATCGACCTCACTCTAAGTGAGTTATTACTACTTGATGCGACCCGGTACACTTGCCGGTTGGATTTGTGTGTTGGAAATTTGTTTTTCCACAAAAACACCATCAAGTTTTTGGCGCCGTTGCCGGGGATTGATTAGATCAACAATGATTAAGTGGGTGAGAAGTCTAGATCAAGCATTTTTTTGTTTTTGTTCTCTGTTTTAAAGTGAAAGAAACCAAGGTGTTTGAGTTTTTGCCTCACTAAGAAATTCTCATCTCTGATATGAGTAATTTCAATTTTTCTTGGTGTTGTGTTTTTCAAAATTCAAATGGAGTTCACCTCATCTTTTAGTCAAACAAACTTCATGGGATATTGCCCGCCATCACAATATGATTCAAGTCAGTATTCTAATTATGGTTGGGAATATCACCAGGAAGACACAAATTCTGAGCACTCCAATCCATGGAGGTTTGCTTCAGAACCCCAAGATGAGCAAGAGAATTATGAGGGATACCAACCACCACCACAAAATGATTCATATCATTATCCTCATGGTGGATGGGAGTATCACCAAGAAACTGCAAATTCTGAGCAGTCAAATCACATGAAAAATTATCCACCCTCACTTCCCAGTTTCTCATTTGAAAATTCTTCATCAATTAACTATGCCTCAACACAAAATCCATCCCATGACTCACAACCAACACAAACTTCCACAAGCCAAGGACTCTCAAGGATTGAGTCCATGCTCAAAAGATGTTGGGAGGAGGAAAAGAAATTATGGAAAAGAAAAGAGAACTTCTTCACAAACATGGAAGTGCACACAGCTCAATTGTTGAGAGCAACGAAGAAAGTGGAAAGGCAAGATGAGGAAGCCTCTGTGTCAAGCAAAATTTTAATGAAAAATGAAGTGGAGGAGGCATTTGATCCTGAACTTTTACATTCACAAGAGCCACTTGAGGTGACAATGAAACATAAAGATTCCCTCCCAGAGGCATTAATGGAAAATCATGAAGAAGAAAGGGAGGAAGACACTCAAGAGAAGTCAAACTCAAGTGAAGCAGAAAATCACATGAAGGAAGGGGTCATTGAACCATCACTGCAAGGAACTCTTGATGAAGACAAAACTCCAACAATTACACAACCACCAAGACTTGGACTCAAGGAAGTGAAGGCAATTGACAAAAACACCAAGAAGAGGATTGTGACCAAGATATCAAGGACAATATTCAAGAAAAGGTCAACTGCAAATAATCCTCCCCCTGATCAAGCAAGCAAGCTCAATCAAGCCAATTTCAAAAGAAAGCTTGCTGAAAGGAGACCAAGACAGGGGATAATAGCTGAAACTTCTCCTTCCTTGAAGTCATTCCTCTTAACCAATTGGAAGAAGAGGAAGAAAGTGAAGAACAACATGTCAAGCTAATGACACTAAAAGAGCACTTGTTGGGAGGTAACCCAACCGTAGGTAACATTCCTTCTCTGCTTTGTTTTCTTTTTGTGGTTTGTTTAAATTTCAATAAATTGGCATATGATTACATTCTAAGTTTGGTGTTGCCTTGCAACAAATTGTTTTCAATCTTTTTGGATGATTGCATCAAATCAAAAATGAAAGTGACGCAACAAGATTCTAAGTTTGGTGTGCCACTTATTTTTCTATGCAATTCATTCAAGCAACACCACTTGTTTACATAATCATAATGCCGCTGCAGTGTTATTTTTTTTAGTTAGTTAGACAATTTTAGTTTTCTTGATTGTTTTAGTCATTTCCTTGTTTTTAATGCTTTCTTTTATTAACTGTGTTTGTTAATACATCACCCAAACATCCTTACTCATGATAGATTCTTCACTTGGTGATTGTATTCAACTAATAACAGTTTCTTTTGTTTAGTTTTAGTTCAAATAAATTCACATATGGTTGCATTCTAAGTTTGGTGTTGCTATGCAACAAAATTTGGTTCCAATGCTTACTAGATACTTGCATTAATTTCAAGTGAAAGTGTCACACTAAGTTTGGTGTGCCACTTATTTTTTATGCAATGTATCATGCACACCCTCTTATGTTTGCAATCAAAATGTCTTTGTCTCTTGTGCCTTGATTGTTATCTTTCATTTTGCTTGCTTAAAACACATATGCTACTAACATTTCATTGTGTAAGACACTCATGATCCATCTTAGCCCCATAGCCATTGTTCTAATTGTTGCTTGAGGATGAGCAAGCACTCTAAGTTGGCAAGGGAAATGGAAGAATTGGAGAAAAAGGACAACAATAATGAAGATGAACTACAAAGTTGTAAAGTTCCTTTTCCTCTCCTTTGTTTCCAGCACTTTAAATTGCATGATTGTCTTTATATTCTCTGTATGCATGTGTGGTATGACTAAGCATAGCTTGAATTTTGATTGAAACATGGTGCTGTGACATTATAACTACCAACTTGAATCCTGTGAATTCAAAAGCAGTAAAGCATCATGATCATAAACAAACATGGAATTAAAGAAGAATTTAGCATGTGCATACAAGTATTGGAAAGCTAGTATGATTGATTGTTGCTCAGTTGCATTGGATTTTATTTAATTGAAGTTTTTCATCTAGTACATCTTGTGAAATCTTTTGAAATCATGAAAACCTTGAAGAAGCAAATACAATTAAAGCAAGAAAAGAAAAAGGGAAAGAATGAGAAAGTTGAAGGCTCTGAGTACCAATGGCAATTTATTTGCTAAGTGCTTGTGGTGTTTATGTATCAAGCCAAATGCTTGAAAACAAAACACTTAGAAGTCAAGGCTAGGCTCAAGTGCAAAAGCACTCCCTCAAAGCTCAAGGTTCTGAGCATCAATGATTAGAGAGTCAAGAAAAGAAAAAAAAAATGATGAGCTTAATGAAGTCCTCTAATTAAATGCTTGTGGTGCTTATGTATCAAGTGGTAATACTTGAAAACAAAGCATTTAGAAGTCGTAGCTTTGTTATTAACTCATGGGGCAAAGCACCCAAAAGGAGAAGCTAAAAAAAAAAATCAAAAGCTTGTTTCAAGGAAGAATTATAAGAAAAAGATTTCATAAAATGAGCTAGATAGAAGCATCAATCATTTACATCTCTTTTGTAATTGTAGCATGCATAGAAAACTAGCTTGCCATGAACATTGAGTTGCTATTCTTCTTACCTTGGATTGTCAATCTTTATTGCATGATTCTTTTCTTGCTTGGGGACAAGCAAGGTTTAAGTTTGGTGTTGTGATGACAAGTCATCATATACCTATTTTTCTATGCTTTTTCATACAAGAAATTGATGAATTGTGCTTAAATATTGAATGCTTTTGTACTTAAATGATATATTTTCTTGATATTTTAATTTTATAAATCTTGTAGAAAAAAAGAAGAAAAAGAAGCAAAGAAGCGCAAAAAAAGAGGAAAAAAGAGCTTTGGAGCACACTTTGAAGTTGGAGCACACTTTGGAGGCTTAGGCCACGCTTTTAAAAGCGTGGCCCATGACCAAATTAATGAAGAATAGGCAAACAGCACACACTGCCCTGCTCTTGCCAAGGGCAGGGCAGAATCGTGATGCAAAGAGAGGTTGGAAGCAAGAATTTCGCTAAGGTAAAATCTGGGCGCTCACAGCATGACCATGCCTCCTTCAAAGGGCTATAACTTGAGCTACAGATGTCCAATTGATGTGCTTCCAGTTGCGTTGGAAAGCTGACATTCAGAGCTTTCCAACGATATATAGCAATCCATATTTGGCGCACAATTGAGGCAGGAACGAAAGGCATCTTTAAGGGCCATGAGAAAGCAAGAAACTAGGCCTTACTTTGGTGCCAAGAAAACCAAGGAAAAGAAGTAGCGTGTGCATCCACCAAGTTTCGAACTTGGAACTTCACTTTTGGAAACACTGCCCTGCCCTCCGCGAGAGCAGGGCAGCATTTTGGTGATGCACACAGGCGCACCATTCTGGCGCACCAAGGGACGGTTCGGCAGCACCAGCAGCACGCACGGGGCACCATTCTGGCGCACCAAAAATTTCCGCCCTGCCCTCGCGGATCCTGCAGCATCAACTCGTGCACCACGCTCGCACCAAGGCCGCACTCATCAAATCCTGCCCTGCCCTCCACAAGGGCAGGGCAGCCTCCTGGAAGCAATTTTCCTTCATGGGCTGAAATTGAATTAAAAACCCAATTTAATTCATTTCTTCACCAAATCAAAAGCCCATCCAAACCCCAAAATCCAAGAATAGAAAGTGTATAAATAGGAGCTAGTTTTATGTAATTGGGGGGCTCGAGACTTTATTTTTGAATTTTCCTTTCTACTTGCATTTTAATTTTGAACTTTGGAATTTCTTAGAGAATTAGGAAGGAGAATTGATCTCTCTTCCTCCTGGTTCCTTCTTGAGCACTCTTTACTTTTCTTGCTTTGGATCTTGGGTGAAGAATTGAAGAACTTCTGTTTCAATCTCACCTTGAGATCTCTTCTTTAATTTTCTGCATAATTGAATTTTACTTTCTGTTCATTTCTTCTTCTGCAATTTCTGCAATTTGCTTTCTTTTACTTCTTCTGCAATTGTTCTTGTTGGATCAAGGAAGGATTTGAGATCTAGACTTGTTATCTAGTCTCCTCCAATCCTGAGATCTTCAACATTCTTTTAAATTGCTGCAAATTAAGCACTGCTTTTCTGTTTAGAATTCTTCAAGCAATTTCCATTTTCTGTTTAGATCTGTTGCATGATTTTGCACCTTTTACTTCTCTGTTTGATTGCTATTTACACTTTCCTGTTGAATTTTAATTTCCAGCACCCACTCCCCTTTATATTTCATGCAATTTATATTTCTTGCAATTTAAGTTTCAGCTATTTTACTTTCTTGTTCTTTAAGTTTCAGCAATTTAATTATTCTGCACTTTTAATTCCCTGTCATTTACTTTCTGTTGGCTACACTTCAACCAAATTCACTTCAATGTTAGCTTGACTAAACTAATCACCCACTAAAGTTGCTTTATCCATCAATCCCTGTGGGATCGACCTCACTCTAAGTGAGTTATTACTACTTGATGCGACCCGGTACACTTGCCGGTTGGATTTGTGTGTTGGAAATTTGTTTTTCCACAAAAACACCATCAGGTGTTGCTTCTGCAAGAGTTTGATATAGAAATAAGAGACAGAAAAGGGACAGAGAACCAGGTAGCTGATCATCTGTCCTGGATAGAACCAATAGCTGGGGCGTCCCTCCCTTCTACTGAGATCTTTGAGACCTTTCCCGATGAGCAATTCTTTGCCATTTAGGAAGCTCCATGGTTTGCAGACATTGCAAACTATAAAGCTGTGAGGTTCATACCCCAGGAGTACAGCAGAGTGCAAAGAAAAAAAATTAATTTCAGATGCTAAGTACTACCTATGGGATGAGCCATATCTCTTTAAGAGATGTGCAGATGGAATGATCCGCAGATGTGTACCTAGAGAGGAAGCACAAAGGATCCTATGGCATTGTCATGGATCGCAGTATGGGGGACATTTCGGAAGTGAGCGAACAGCCACTAAGGTCCTCCAATGTGGCTTCTACTAGCCTACTCTCTATAGGGATGCCCGAGAGTTTGTGCGTAATTGTGATAGTTGCCAAAGAGCTGGTAACTTGCCTCATGGTTGCGCCATGCCTCAACAAGGGATCTTAGAGATTGAGTTGTTTGATGTATGGGGTATTGACTTCATGGGTCTCTTCCCACCATCATACTCAAACACTTATATTCTGGTGGCAGTAGACTATGCATCTAAATAGGTAAAAGCAATTGCCACTCCCAATAATGATACTAAGACCGTGCTGAAATTCCACCAGAAACACATTTTCAGCAGGTTTGGCGTTCCCAGAGTACTAATCAGTGATGGGGGCACTCATTTTTGCAATAAACAGCTGTACTCTGCTATGGTCCGATATGGAATTATCGACAAAGTAGCAACTCTGTATCATCCACAGACAAATGGGCAAGCTGAAGTCTCTAATAGAGAGCTAAAAAGAATCCTGGAACGAACTGTTATTTCCCGTAGAAAAGATTGGCAAAGAGCTTGGATGATACTCTGTGGGCATACAGAACAGTATTCAAGACTCCTATAGGAACCTCTCCATACCAACTTGTATATGGGAAGGCCTGTCATTTGCCCGTGGAACTGGAACATAAAGCCTACTAGACAACCAGATTCCTAAACATGGATGCTAAGTTAGCTGGTGAAAAAAGATTGCTCCAGCTAAATGAGCTAGAGGAGTTCAGACTCAGTGCCTTTGAAAATGCAAAAATTTATAAGGAAAAGGCAAAGAAGTGGCATGACAAGAAGTTGTCATCCAGAGTCTTTGAGCCAGGACAAAAAGTTCTGCTCTTCAACTCTAGGCTCAGACTATTCCCAAGAAAACTTAAATCCCGGTGGAGGGGTCCGTATGTGATTACAGGAGTGTCACCATATGGATATGTTGAGCTTCAAGATATTGATTCTGATAAAAAGTTCATTGTTAATGGACAGAGGATCAAACATTATCTTGAAAGCAATTTTGAGCAAGAATGCTCAAAACTGAGGCTTGAATGAAGCACAGTAAAGGTCCAGCTAAAGACAATAAAGAAGCACTTGCTGGGAGGCAACCCAGCTATTAGCAGGTGATTTATTTTACTGACATACATTCTTCAAGGTTGATCATCAAAATTGAAAGAATTCACAGAGTTACAGAAGGATTCAATGCAAAAAGCAGAGAAAAGGAGTTTGCTGGCAAGAAAATGCCAGTAAAGGGTACTCTGGGCGTTAAACGCCAGAATAGATACCATTCTGGGCGTTTCACGCCAGTAAAGGTACCATTTTGGGCGTTAAACGCCAGAATGGGTACCATTCTGGGCGTTTAACGCCAGGATTGCAGCATCTTGGGCGTTTAGCAAAACGCCCAGTAATGAAGGAGTTTCTGGCGTTTAACGCCAGCCAGGGTACCTGGCTGGGCGTTAAATGCCCATAATGGCCACTATTTGGGCGTTAAACACCAGAATGGATACCATTCTGGGCGTTTAACGCCAGAAAGGTAGGGGACAGAGATTTTGTTTTTCACTTCAAATTTTTTCAAATTTCTTATTTTGATCCATCATTTTCTGCATAAAGACATTACAAACTTTCATAATTTACCTTCAAATTTCAAAAATTAAACAAATATCTAAATCATTCTTCAAATCTCTTTCAAATCCTTTCCAAGTCTTCTTCAAAATATCAAATATCTTCTCAAATTCTTTCCATATCTTCTCAAATCTCCTTCAAAATTTTCAAATTCTCTCCCCCTCCCTTATAAATACACATTCGGCCATCCCCCTCTCCCCACCATTTGAATTTTCCCTCTTCTTCTCTCTCCTCTTTCCTTTCTTTTGCTTGAGGGCAAGCAACCCTCTAAGTTTGGTGTGCTTTTCCGTGATCACTAAGCCAAGATTTATCAAACAAGAAACATAAAAATATTTTTGATTTTAAGATTTTATAAATTTTTTTTTTGCTTTTTCAAAAATTATATGGAAAAGATGATAAAGAGATTCAAAATTTTTAATAAGAATTCCAGGAATCATGCAATGTTAGTCTAAAGCTTGAGTCTAAAGAAATTAGACATGGCTAGCCAGGCTTCAGCAGGACATTACATTCAAGAGCTAAATTGATGAGAATCAATCAGCTTTGGTGATGATAAAAACATCACCTTGAAACTCTAGAATTCATTCTTAAAAATTCTGAAGAAAAATACCTAATCTAAGCAACAAGATGACCGTCAGTTGTCCAAACTCGAACAATCCCCGGCAACGGCACTAAAAACTTGGTGCACGAAATTGTGATCATCAATGGTGCCATCAACATGGTACGCTCAATTGCAATCTCAACTCTTTATCACAACTTCGCACAACTAACCAGCAAGTGCACTGGGTCGTCCAAGTAATAAACCTTACGCGAGTAAGGGTCGATCCCACGGAGATTGTTGGTATGAAGCAAGCTATGGTCATCTTGTAAATCTCAGTCAGGCGGATTCAAATGGTTATGGAGGATTAATGATTAAAAGATAAATAAAACATAAAATAAGGATAGAGATACTTATGTAATTCATTGGTGAGAACTTCAGATAAGTGTATGGAGATGTTTTGTCCCTTCCGTCTCTCTGCTTTCCTACTGTCTTCATCCAATCCTTCTTACTCCTTTCCATGGCAAGCTGTATGCTGGGCATCACCGTTGTCAGTGGCTACAGTCCCGTCCTCTCAGTGAAAATGTTCAACGTGCTCTGTCACAGCACGGCTATTCATCTGCCGGTTCTCGATCATGTCGGAATAGAATCCAGTGATTCTTTTGCGTCTGTCACTAACGCCCCACAATCGCAAGTTTGAAGCTCGTCACAGTCATTCAATCCTTGAATCCTACTCGGAATACCACAGACAAGGTTTAGACTTTCCGGATTCTCAAGAATGCCGCCATCAATTCTAGCTTATACCACGAAGATTCTGATTAAGGAATCCAAGAGATAAACATTCAAGCCTTGTTTGCTTGTAGAACGGAAGTGGTTGTCAAGCACGCGTTCATAAGTGAGAATGATGATGAGCATCACATAATCATCACATTCATCATGTTCTTGGGTACGAATAAATATCTTAGAACAAGAATAAGCTGAATTGAATAGAAGAACAATAGTAATTGCATTAATACTCGAGGTACAGCAGAGCTCCACACCTTAATCTATGGTGTGTAGAAACTCCACCGTTGAAAATACATAAGAACAAGGTCTAGGCTTGGCCGAATGGCCAGCCTCCCAAAGAGGGTTCAATCATAAAAACATGATCAAAAGGTTTTTTAATACAATAGCAAAAGGTCCTATTTGTATAGAACTAGTAGCTTAGGGTTTACAAAGATGAGTAAATGACATAAAAATCCACTTCCGGGCCCACTTTGTAATACCCGGTCTAACCAAAATTTAATTAAATAATAAGTTAAGGAGGAGCGAATATGGTTGGAAGATTTGGCAATTAGAATTTGATGATTTAAATATGATATTTGGATTCAGTGAATTTTTCCGAGTCGGAAGACATAGTTTTCTGCGTAAAAGCGCGCAGTGAAATTTTGACCGGCAGTACCGGCTGAGACCTGTCAGGTACTGTAGCTGAGAAAATTGATTATGAGTAAATAATATTAAGAAATGAGGAATTATGATTAGGGGAGGTAGAAATATTTAAAGTGCGATTTGGAGCGCTAATCTTAAAGGTTTTGGCCCAAAATTGGGCCAACGGACAAAAATAAGTGAACCAGGCCTAAGTGGGCCCAAGACCCAACATATATAAACATTAGTTATGAGCATTTCAGCTCATTTTACCCTAAAAAGAAGGGTTGGGGCGCTGAATTAAGAAGAGAGAAGAGAAGAGAGAAAACCTAACTCTCTTTGATCTTCAAACCACCATAACTTGAGCTACGGAGCTCCGATTGACGAGCCGTTTGCGGCCACGCGTCGCTCTTCTCATCCTCTACATTTCTATCTAAGTTTTGTGGTGAGTATTCCATTCATCTCTGCCCAGTTTTCGAAATTCCCCTCTGTTACACGTTTTTGGGTAGTTAATGTTGAAATCTTATGATTTTGGGTGTTTAGGGATACTCCAACATGGATTCCAAGTGGGTTCTATCCCTACTTCATATGGGCTGAGGTAAGAAGTGCTCAAACCCTTGTGATTTGTGATTTTTATGAGCCCTAGGTTGATGTATGTATGTGATATTGGTTATGTTAGTGTATTTGATGATCTTGGTGCACAATTGGGAGATTGGTGTTGCTTGAGGAGCTTTGGTGAGGCTTGGGGCTAAGGTTGGTAGAGACTCCCAAAGAAGAGACTCAATTGATTTTGCTACAAGAGGTACGGTTTAAGTTTCATTTAAGTACCGTGTGGTGTGATGAGAATTCCTAGGCTAGATGCCCCTAGGATTAAGTTTGGATTGTGTAAATGGTTGATGCTAATATGCATAGTTGGTATGTAATGTGAATTGATGATTGGGTTGAGAATTGTGTGGCCTTGTATGCTTGGTGTATTGAAAATTTGATGTATTGGGTAATGAGTATTAATTTGTGGTTTATGCATTTAAATTGTGAAATTGGGCCGGAGGCCGTAAATTTTGGGCCGGAGGCCGGAAAGAGGTAAGGGAGGTAAGTTGATGTGTGCATTGTATGATGACACAAGTGATTGGATGAATTTCATATATGAATATGCGAATGATTGGGTTGATTGTTGAATAATAAGGTTTGAGGAGTTGAAGGGTGAAATTATGTAGATGAAGTATGTTTGGTTTTGGGTTGAGAAATATTATGTGGTCATATATGTGATTATGATTATTGATGTCTTGATGGTATGATGATGCATGAGAGGTATATATATTGTGATATATGCTTGAGGAATGATTAAGGTTGATTTGTGGGTGAAACCACGTGATAGTGATTATGATATTGATTATGTATAATGATGGTTGATTGGAGATAGTATTGTTGGAAATTGTGATGAGGAAGGATGTATGACATGTTGATATGTTTGTAATTTAGCCATTTGCTTGAAATGGGTAAAGATGGTTATATGATGGTTTTGTGATTCGTGGTAAAGTGTTAATGTATGAGTTGAGGAGGCTTGATGTTGATTTTGGTATATTTTGATTGGTTTCAAAAAGGGTTGAAATTGGCATGTTTTGGTTGATTTTGAAAGGAGTTGAAAATGGCTTGTTTTGAAAATGGCACTTTGTGGTTTTATATGAAAAACATGGTTTTTGGGCATACTTTGACGGGACATAACTTGGACTACGGATCTTTGTTTTGTGCCAAATCTGTTTAGAAATGAAATTGGATCCAGGATGTCCATGCCGTTCGAAGAACGGGCGAAAAACGATTTAAAATGAGAAAGTTATGTCCGTCGGAAGATTGGGGGTTGAATCTGTGAATTCTGCAGCTTTTAACTTAGAAAATTTTTAGCAGAATGACCCTCCACGCGTAGGCGCACTTGGCGCGTACGCGTTGTTCTTCGAGAAGGCACCATCCACGCGTGTGCGTGGTGTACGCGTGCGCGTCGATGCGCTGCACCCAATGCCCAGCCATTTTCCCGAGAGTTGTGCCAGAGTTGTGCCAGTTTTGTGCCTGGGGCGCAAATATACCCACGCGTATGCGTGGCTGACGGGTACGCGTCGTCTGGCTGTGTTTCAATCCACGCGTGCGCGTGGAGTACGCGTACGCGTGGCCCTGTTTTCATCCCAAAGTTGATTTTTGAGTATTAAAATCCAAATCTCATACTTCTAAGCCTCCGATCTCACCCCCTTATGTATTAAATCATTATGATATGCCTAGCAATGAGAAAGGAGCTAGGGGATGTGGTAACTTGCAAGTGAAGCAAGGGGAAAAGTTATGATCAATGATGATCAACGATGATTATATGAGATATGGAGGATGACGGTGGGAGTACCGTGTATGCCATGAGCCGAAGGGCTATATTTATTGATAAATGGCTGGTTCTTGATTGGACCATGAGCCGGATGGCTGAGTTATTTCCGGGTCACGGCAAAGCCATTATTGATTATGACTGAGAATAAATGCATATATGATTAATGAATGAATGTGTTAAATGGATAATAATGCAAAATGTTGAAATGTGATGTGTAACCCCGGGTAGTAGGCAGTGGCATTGTCCATTTGCTCTGGGTATGGGACGGAAATGGATGTTTATGATAAATGAGTTTAATTATGGAGTTTTGAATGAATGTATTTGTGATACCTAGGTAGTAGTAAGGGTTGTGGTTCGTCCCACTTGCTCCAAGTTAATGTTTGAGATTTGATAACAATGAGGATTGATAATATGAATTGAGATTGATTGAATATATGCTTGAGATACCTGGGCAGTAGCAAGGGTTGTGGTTCGTCCCGCTTGCTCCGGGTTAATGCTTAAGATACCTGGGCAGTAGCAAGGGTTGTAGTTCGTCCCACTTGCTCCAGGTCAGAGATTGTGATGCCTGGGTAGTAGCGGCAGTAGTGGTGAATCCACTCGCTCCAGGTTGAGCTGTTAAACACCCGCCTGGGTAGTAGCCGCAGTAGTGGTTATTCCACTGGCTCTGGGTTGAGCAGGTAGTAGCAATGGGGTTGTAGCTCAAACTCACTTGCTCCGCAATGGGTGTTTCTGTCCATGGTTAGCTACCAGGACATGTCGGGTTGGCTATATAACCGACAGATGATATCATCAGCCATAGGGCAGGCATACATCATTTGCATATGTTTGAATTGTTTAGATTTGCCTATTTGTTTTGGGTTTCTATATCATATATGCTATGTTACCTGATTACGTGCTACTTGTTCTACTTGTACCTTATTGGTGTATTACTTGTCTGTATTGCTTGTGTTTGTACAACTGAGAGATCCCTCATGTTGGTGTCGGTGGATGTTGAGGGCTGTTCTTGATGAGATAAATTGATAATGCGATTGCATGTTGATGATGATTTTTGAATGAGATAATTTGAGCCCCTGGGTAGACGCAGTGATGTGATTTCACTAGCTCCAGGCGAGGGTATGATGTATTGATATAGAGTTGCTGAGGCAGAACAACTGGTGATGGTTTTGCTTATGATTCTGAGTCTGATTCGTGGAAGAATCAGCGAGTTGGGAAACATGTGTAACATGAACTAGATTTAGTATCCCCTTACAACAGTTGCCTATTCATGGATTAGTGAGAATTTAGGCTGGATACTTGGTGAAAAGGAGTTTAGGATGCTTAGTGAGTTTTTATTGCAGTGCATTGTATTTATTTGGCACTTTTACCGTACTGGGAACCCATGGGCCCGGGGTTCTCATTCCGTATATTTCTCTTGTTTTTCTGATACAGGTTCAGGTGCTCAGAAGTGAGCTGCGGTTCGTCTGAGAGACGGCGAAGATATTTATTTTCTCTACTTTGTGTTTTGCTTAGAATCTCTCCACCTTTGTTTCGGAAAAGATTATATTATGTGTTGAACTCTTTTGGAAATTGCCTATAGAGACTCTTATGTTTCCTTTGGGAGAGATTAGGATGTACTGTTGTCAACTACTTTCATACTGTACCCTAGCCGGCCTAAACTTCGCGGGTCACGACTAGTGGCTATTTACTTATGTTATATATATCTATCTGTTATCTATCTCTTAATCTCTTTTATGCCTTGTCCGTGAATCGCTTTCGGCTTCACATTTTATCTTTTCATTGTCGAAACGTGAGTGATACGTCTTCGCAATTTTATTTCTACTCTTTTCAGGCTTCTCGATTAATATTCCTTTCGAAATTACCTATATTTATATATTAAAAAAAATCCACCTGAGAGTCGTACTACCGTAATATCATTGCCTTATGACTCGAGCATAAGGATTTGAATATTAGGGTGTTACACACTTGGTGTGTGCTTGGACTGAGCATTGAAGCTTTCATGTGTAGAGACTTTTCTTGGAGTTAAACGCCAGCTTTTGTGATAGTTTGGGCATTTAGCTCCCATTCTTGTGCCAGTTCCGGCGTTTAACGCCAGAATTCTTGATCTGACTTGGAACGCCAATTTGGGCCATCAAATCTCGGGCAAAGTATAGACTATTATATATTGTTGGAAAGCCCAGGATGTCTACGTTCTAACGCAATTGAGAGCGCACGAATTGGGTTTCTGTAGCTCCAGAAAATCCACTTTGAGTGCAGGGAGGTCAGAATCCAACAGCATCTGCAGTCCTTTTCAGCCTCTGAATCAGATTTTTGCTCAGGTCCCTCAATTTCAGCCAGAAAATACATTAAATCACAGAAAAACACACAAACTCATAGTAAAGTCCAGAAAAGTGAATTTTAACTAAAAGCTAATAAAATCTAATAAAAACTAACTAAAACATACTAAAAACAATGCCAAAAAGCGTATAAATTATCCGCTCATCACTAAGCAATTGTCGTATTGTTTGACGAATTAGATAAGTGAGTTGTACCGTGTAATAAACTTGTTAAAAAAAACATGTATGCTCTCGCTCCTTTGTGTGCTTCTCATCCAAGCACAGAAGTGGTGATCAAAATAATCTGGAATCCATATATGACGGTCTTTGAAAAGTTCTACAAAAAACACCTAAATCAAAACTAGGATACACCCAAAAACTTGCAATGTACACCTCTGCTATAAAATTAAAAAAAATTATCTGAAAGCCATTTGTTGTTCCCAAGACCGTACTTCATCAGAAAATCATTCCAATTCCTATCGAATGATTCTTTCGTAAGAGAGTTCCAAACAACATGGCTCATCTCTTGTTCAATTTCTTGGTATCTCTTGTAGCCATTTAATTTTCTTGGAATCTTCTTTATTGTGTGCCAAATACTCCACCGGTGAATTGATGTTGGTATACAAGCCTTAATGGCTCTTTGCATCGATGTGCATTGATCGGTGAGAATGCCTTTCGGAGCATTTTCTCCCATGCAACGAAGCCAACATTCGAATAACCATTTGAATGTTTGAGTATCCTCATTTTTCATCAAAACGCATATGAGAAGTGTTGACTGACTGTGGTGATTCACCCCGACAAAAGAACCAAAAACCAGATTATATCTGAATATGACAAAACAAAAAAAAATAGTTAAATCTGCCAAAATAATCTCTCTATACACCCAAAAACATGCAATGTGCACCTTTGCTGCAGATTTAAAAACCAACATTACCTGAACAGCATAAACCAGAACTGAATATTACATGTTTGTATTGTAGGTGGTATCAAATAAAATAACATCTCCGAAATACTCACAGGTAGCCCTGCTCCTTGCATCCGCCCAAAAGGCAATCTTAATCAACTAATCGACCTCGAGTTCGAGCTCGAAAAAGAAATTCTGATTCTTTTCTTTCATTCTTAATAAGTATTTTTCGAATTCTTTTGCATCCTCTAATTTTGAAACATTCCGCACTTCTCTCGTGATGTAATTTCTCTCGTCTTTTTCGATAAAATTTAACTCGCGGTGACCCCAGTTGCTGCGACAAATGTTTGGTATGTTATGCTTGGTCTGATTTTGGCTTCTTTGTTATTCTCTATTGTATGACGTACGGACATGGTTAGTTCCATGTACTGTTTAAGCATCTTTGTTTGATTTGGACAGTAGGGTCCGAATGATGCAACACGATCTTCGAAATGATCCAAACACCAATGTCCTTCAATATGTGTATATAAGTTCTTGCAGGACAATTTAAACCAGCTGAGCGATTTGTCTTCTCAGTCGGAGATATTTTCGATTTCCATTTCCCTTCTCTGCTACATATAATCAATTGGTTCTTAATTTTATCACCCTTCTTATTTGTGCTCCAACCTCTTGTAGAAAAACCTACAGCTTTTGAATAATCTTTGTAGAATTTTGCAGTATCTTCAAGCGTCTTCAAAGTCATCCCAACCTTTAGAACAAACTCCTCATCAACATCGCACAAAAATTGCAAAATACACCCAAAAAAGTCCACAATACACCATATTAAAAGCTAAGATAAACTATAGAATGCAACAACAACTATTCAATAAACATCAAACAGAAACTAAAACAATTCAACTGTAAAATCTCAAACTATGAACAAACTACATTGTCTAATTTCAAACCACACATCACTACTTGATTCGAGTCAACACAATAATACAATTCATCCCCGTTCAATTGAAAAGTCAAAACATGTAAATACACCTAAAATCTCCTTTATTACACACAAATATGTCTGATTTACCCCAAAAAATCTGATATAAAATGGACAGTAATGGATAGCAATTTTCACCAGAACAACTACATTACATTCAATTTAAACAATCAACAATGAACAACAATTTTCACGAGTAAGGTTCACAACATTATTCACCTAGATAATCATAAACTACTAATGAAAACATTAATCGAAATTCAACTACACCTCAGGCACTTCATTTGATTTAAAACAATAACTCACTTCGCTCTGGTTAAGCTGACAATCTGAACCTGAATCATTCATTATTTTTAAAATAATTTCAGAGCTTGATTTCAAAAATGAACGTAGAGAACAAAGAAAATCGAAAAAAATGAAGAAAGAGAACGTAGAGAGAAATACACGAAAACGACGAAAGAGAATGCAGAGAGAACGCACAAAAACGAATGAAGAAACACGCAAAAAAATTCGAAAAAAAAACGAAATTCTTTTGAAAAAAAAAAGTTATATATTCGCGCGTTGATTGAAATTTGTTAAATTAAGAGGTGTGTGGAATGAGCGTGTGTAAGACGCGCACATGAGGATAGTTTGGGGAAAAAAATTTTGTATGAACTTGTATGGTAAGATAACTTGTATATAGAGAATAATTGTTATTTTTATTGCATTCATTTAAGTCAATTGCTACTACGGTCTAATTCAGTTTTGTTTTCCATTCTTAACCTCTCAACTATTTTAGCCACTCAACTATTTCAGCCACTAAAAATATCACTTATTTAATATTAATAATTGATTTTGATATATACGTATTCTATATTTTATTCTAATCCATATTTTAATATACGCGTAATATTGTTAAATATTTTATACAATAAACTTATCATATGAGAAATACGTAACGTAGAACATAATGTATTTTTGGTGGAGATTTTAGGCCTGCTTATAGAAATGATGTATTTTGGGTGGAATTGCTATTAAGAAAACAAAAGTTAGGCCTTAATAATACAATGAAGGTTGAAGTAAGTGTATACTAATTACCTTATCAATTAAATTTAAAAATCAAAGTAAAGCAGGTCAAATAATCCCCCTTCAGCTCATGTTTCAATTCAAATGGTTGACTGACATAGTCATCACTCATCAGACATTTATATAATGGTTGAGAGTTATAGTATACATTAGCCATGGTGATCGAAGTCTTCCCTTACACGTATGGCACCACGTGATGGGTATGGAACAACTCATATTATTATACCCAACGACGGTATATATAAAACCTTGGTCTCTTTCCCACAACAGTATGCATTTGTTTTTATTGATCGCTTCGACAGCACGAATAAGATAATAATCATAGCATGCACTTTGTGTCCTCATTATTAGTTACTCAAATAGACCTAACTTGTGTTGCAAAATTTCATTCACACATAGATATCTGTAAAGTAGTTATATAAAGTCTCGGGTTTGGTCACCAACGAAGATGGAGAAAATTCATACTCAGCTTCATCAATATTCCACCTCTCATTTGTTTGCAATTGTTGCTAACTTTTTCTTACCAAGCTAGCTATTATAGACTAAATGTGTGTTTAGACTCGCGTTTGTAAACAGATATAGTACAGAATTAACTTTAATTAGAATTAAATTGATATTAACTTAATTTGTGTTTAGATATTTAATTTTTTATCAAATATAATTAGAAGAAAATAAATATTATTTTAAGATAATTTCTAGTCAATCCTCTTATAAATAAAGGGTATGTTATTCTCTATGACTTGTTCAATGATTATTGGAGAAATTCAATTGTGCTATCATAGTTATTTGAGTTTTAAAAACCAAATCATTTAATCAACGTAAAATTATTTTTACAAATGATAAGAGTTTTTAAATAGGTCTTAATTTACTATTTTTACCTTGTTCATAGTCCAATCAATTCTTGAAAAAAAGTCAAAAGCTAAAAAAATATATATATCAAAGGAAAAATCAAAAGGCAAAACACAGAATAAGGAAATTAGTATTTATTAAAATCTAATTATAACCTATTCCATGTTCCATTAAAATGAAAACCAGACAGGCAACCCCTCCACCAAATTTCAAGAACATGCGATCTTTTCTGTCATAACACTACACAATAATTTCTTATATCCTATTTTCAAATGAATCCATGTTGGTTTCAATTTATTTTCTTGATTCCTTTGTATGCATTCATGTTTCTGTTGGTGTATTGTTTGCTGGGGGACCAATCCCACCACCAACGTTGACAAACCTTAAACAGTAGTGTTACAACTACACCAAACAACTAGTTAATTAATTCTTAATAGCAATTCAAACAACTAATATAGTCTTCAAGAATAACACATGAACTGACACAAAAACTGAATGAATGGTCATCTTAAATACTTAATCTAATATTTGTGGCTAGAGTTAATTAATAAATTGGGTGGATTGAGAACAAAGATAAAATTTGATAATTATTGGGGCTCATTTAAAAATTCTTTTAATTTGCAAAAATACTTTTAATTATTGTCGAGTAATTTGATTTTTAAAACTAAAATTAAATAGATAATTAATGTTAATTATGATGATATAATTAAATTCTTCTAATAATCATTGAATAAATTATAAAGAGTATTTATCTTTTATTTATGAGAAAGTTAGTTAGAAATTACTTTATTTTCACACTTTGTAAGTAGGGCTGAATATGGATCGGATAATATTTGTAGATTTGCAGTATTTATCCTATTCGATCTGTAAATTGCGGATATTATCCGATCCACACAGTTATCGGATCGGATCTTATCACATCTGCACTCTAAAAGAATCGGATCGTAGATATCACACCTGCATCTACATATCCGTATACTTAATAAATAAATAATATAAATAGTTAAGTTTAGAAATCAAACACCCTAACCCTAAACCTTCATTTCGGCGTTGCACATCTCCCTTCTCCCCTCTCTCTTCTCCCTCTTCTCACTTTTCAGACGCAGACATCTCAAGTCTCATTCTCTAATCTACTCAGTAGTGACCACCAGCGTCATTCATCTCTTCTCAAATCTTATTCATTTGCCGACTCGCATCCTGTTGCCTCCCCATATCGCATCCCGTTGCCTTCCTGTCTCGCATCCATCTTCTCTTTCTCACCACCTCGCTGTTTTCTCTTCTCTTTTCTTTCTCAGTGGCGCTCCTCTCTTTGTGGGTCAATGGTTGCACTGCTCTTTTTGTCCTCGACAGCCGCGTTAAACCTTAATCGTGGTTCTTCTCTGCCTTGCCTCTGTTCTTCACCAATCTCGTCATCATCGTTATTTTACATTTGTTGGCATTTTAGTCACCATTTTGTTTCTACTTCTTCTCCAATTTTTTGTCTGCTTGAGTCCGTTTGTTCTATGTATCTTCTGCTGCTTCCTTTGATGCCTTTTTGTTTTCAAAAATTAAATAAGAACAAATTTTATGCTTTATAATTTTTTGATTTGTGACTATCTTGTTGTATGATTTTTTTTTAAATTTAGATGCTATTAAGGTTTGATTTAGGTTTCTGGTTCTTGTAAAACTACTGGTGATCTGTTATGATTTGACTGTAGTTATTTTTCTTTTAAATTCTAGATTTTTTAGTATGTTATTTTTTGTATTTTAAAGTTAAGATATTAATATATTTTTCTAATTTTTGAATTTTGAAGTATATTATTATTTTTTGTTTTTTGATCAGATATATCTGATATCCGATCTGCAAATGTGCAGATTGGATCGGATCAGATCTAAATATAAAATGTGCAGATATTAGATCCAATCCGATCCGATGAATTTAGTGCAGATTGAATCAAAATTTTAGCCATATCCGATTCGATCCGATCCGTATGCAGCCCTATTTGTAAGCGGTATGTGAAGTCTTAACTCATAAACAAAGAAGTAATTATTCTTTGATGACATATAATTGTAAAAATATATGAATACAATAACAATTACTTATTTTATTTTTGTGCTTTATAATTTCTTTTAGATAATTCTAATCCATTCTAAAGTCACGGTTAAGAAATAAAACCATGCACTCGATACCTACAATCTCTCCGTTAAAGTTTCGGAGAGTAAATTCCTATAATAATCTCTGAAATTCACAGAATTATCCAATTTGGTTATTGAGGTTCCAATTCCACCATAGTGGTCCCCAAGATTCAGCTTCGAGAACCATAATAGTCTGTGGGCATATTTTCGACGATAAGTCACCCGTTTCAGTGCTGATATGTCTACAATGTGCCACATTGGTACCTGCAACAACTTTATACCCGATTTGGTCCATCCATCTCTATTTAACCCTAACCCTATTTGCTCCTTCCTTCTTGACAGTAACTTATGGTGCTTCTCTCTCATTTCTTTGTCGTTCTTCCTCCTTTTCTTGATATCAATAATGGGTGGTGTCTCAGTCTAATTTTCCTACTATTATAAATGTTGGGATCAGAATCAAAGACTCGTTGGAGTGACACATAACTTTTGAACGATTTCAAGAATCAGATTCACCCAAGTTCTGTAAATCCCAGCTCCTGCTTAAGCTCATGGAACTTCACTATTGACTAGTGTGACAATCTCTTCACTCAGAAATTCACATGCGGCTTCAGGTGCGACTCCATCCTCTCTGGCTTCAGCAGAGTCACCGAACTCGCTCTCGACCAGGCGGGTAACCCAAGTCCCTTCCCTCCAACTTGGAATCTTCTTTCCTACCTCCAACTTGGACTCCTTCTCTAGCGTCATACCCTCCTCAATTGCCTCACTCTCTGCTCTCGAAGTGCTTTGCTCGATCACAACAACCTTACCAAAGCTATCCCCATCACTTTTAACGACCTCAAGAACTTGAAGAAGCTGGAGCTTCTATCCAACAAGCTTCAGGGTTTGGTTCTTCTATACTTAGGCCCCCTGAACATACTTAATTACCTCCACGCCAGCGACAATTCTCTGATTAGAGAATTGTCAATCTAACTGTTGGTTTTTAAGGTTCAGATTTTCACGAGGAACAACAAGTTAAGTGAAGTATTAAAACCAGAAGTGTTAATAAACCTAAAAGAATTGTAGGTTTTGGCTAGATTTAAGTTTGAACAAGCTGAGCGGGCCAAATGTTTTTGCTCTTTTTGAGCTTCTATCATTATAACAATTAACGTTGCTGTTTTGAGGGTTACCTGAAACATTGATTTGGGCCTGAACGTGAGGTCCAGATCCCTTTATGTGGCAGTGTTAGACCTTTTTGGTTTCAAAGTACTGCCTATCCGAGTTTTTCGTGAGGAGGTGGAGGGTAGTACCTGCAAGAGACTCCGATGCTTAAGTTAGCAAGGGCTTTAAGCAGGTTTTTAGTAGATTAGAATGTGTCATACTTGGGGGTTCTAGTGTATTTATAGTAGAGTAGATAACCACCTTTGAGTAGTTCTATCTTTTCTGATAGATAAGCGTTCCCTTTATCTTGGGAGTTTGTTGGGATCTACCTTCTAGATGGGGTAAAGATAGTAGGAGAAATTTAAGGAGGCAGTGACTTGTTAAGTAAAGTAGGATTGGACCTTTATGTCAGCGTCCGACCTCCTTAAAGAGGTCGGGCTTATAATGAAGTCCACCTTTTTTGGTGGGTCTTTTAGTGTTGTTGGGCCTAGCTTTTATATATTAGGCCAGGGTATGAACAGTGCCCCTGCTTGAGTCCGTTCCTTTTATAGGTCAGACTCAAGCATTCGTTGGCCTCTGCTGTGGACGTTGGACTTTAACCTTGTTGGTACTACCCGACGTAATTCGAATTTTTGAAAGTTGGTGGAGCTTTAATGATTGTTAAAAAACGTGCAGCAGTTGCTCTTGGGGATTCGCGCACACTTGAAGAGGAGTGAAAGTGCCATTTTAGATTTATTGTTCTTTATAAAGGGGACTTTTTGGCTCTCCTTCTCCTTTTGTTGTTTTTGAAAGGCTGTTGTACTTTCTTCTTCACCACAGTCCCCATCTGTGTCATTTCGTCCATTTATGTTCCCTCAAGATTTCTCAATATTGGTGTTTAAAGAGTTACTTGCTTTTGCCGGCGTGAAGGGGATCATTTGTGTTGTGGTGCCTTTAGACGTGCTCTCCCCTTTTTTAAACCTTCTTCAAGGTTAGTTCTCATTTTCTCTTTCCCTCAAACTCTCCTTTCTGATTGTGTGAGACTTGCTTGCTGTTGGTTTTTGCTTTTGCTGTCTTTACACCTTTCTTGTTTATTTTGGTGAAAGTTTGTTTTGATGTGGAGTGTTTTGAGAAGAGAAAACTTTTGTTACCAGAAAGATTTGAAAGACTCTCTTCTTCTCTTTGAAAGAATCTTTGTCTATGTTATCGTAGTTGTAGTATCTTTCCCCGCCTTATCCAAAAGTTATCATCCTAACTCCCATTTCCCGCCTTATCCCCTTAGAGTCCACCCTTTCATCTCCTTCCTCTACTGAACCACCCTCTGAGAATCAAAAAATTGATCAGGAGGAGGGCATCTATATCAAAATCTTTGACGCTTTAGCTTGGGGGGAAGAGAACCTTCTCCCTCATCATCGTGTGCATGGATGATGTGGCAATTCAGAACGACCTGCAAACTTTAGCGCGAAGAGGACTTTGCATTGTGGGGGGTTTTCTCTCAGTTGTCTAGGGTGCTGACGAAATCTCCTATCCAGGCCATAACTGGAGCCTTGGTGGCTGTCCGAGCTGATGTGGAAAGGCTAAGTGAGACCAAGGCAGAATTGGAGAAGGAGAGGGACACCTTGAAGGCCGATTTGGAGAGTGCTCGAGAGAGGGCAAACAGGTCAGAAGTTGCTGCTAGCTTGGCCAGGGAAAAGGCCAAAAAGTATCAGGAAAGTTATACTCAGGTCTTTGGGGAGAGGTTAGCCCGGGAGGAGGAGCTAGAAAAATTAAAGGAGGAGTTGGCCGATTTCCAAAAAACATCTGCCTTAGGTATGGACAAGATGTTTGAAAACCTGGAAGCCCAAATTAAGGTCTTGGCTCCTGACCTTGATCTCTCCCTCTTCAACACAGACAACATACTGGTGGACGGGGATATTGTTCTTGTGCCTGATTCGGACAATAAGAAGGAGCCTCCTCAGAATTCGAAGTCTGCGGGAGCTCAGATCGGTCCATCTTTGACCTCAGGACCTCAGATAGCTCCGACTTTGTCCTCGGGAGTGCCATCTGAAGATGTTATTGTTGAGGCCTCCTTGGTTATGGTATTGGTCATACCTATCTCTGTGCTTCCTCCTTCTTCTAAAAGGGATAAAGCTACTGGCGAAAAGCTTGATCACTTTTTTGGCAAGGAGCCTTGAGTTCTCTTAAAATTGCTTTTGTAATTTTGGTATTAGCTCGACCTGTGGGCTTTTATAACAATTAGATTTTGTAATAGTGGGTAGTTTTTGGAACACTTTACCGCTATTTTTTAGTTGTTGTTTGCAACTTTTTATTAAACTATGTTCAAAACTTTATCAAAGTGTACTTTTGTTGAGTACTTATGGTAGGTCGTGACTTGGTTTGCCCTTTGATGACATTATTAATTTCCTTGCATATGTCTAACTTTTGTAATCGATTTTTAAGTTACTTCTATAACTCTCTTTTTTATCTGACCTGTTTGAGGTCGCTTTGTAGAGTTTTTTGTATAACATCTTACATTAACTTGTACCTCGTTGCTTTATCTCGCCAACATCTTCAGATTGGAATATGATTTTTGCGATTTATCGAGCTTAAGTTGTTGCGTTTGAAATAAGAAACTTTTAAAAGAAATAGAAATCTTTTATTAACGCCTAAAAATCCCTAGCCCTTGTACTGGTGCTGATGACAAGTCATCTTATGCTAGTTGCACAAGCATTTTTCATCTATTTCATTAGGTTTTATGCACTTTCTTGCACAATAAGTAAGTGATTGGAGTGGAATTCCATGTTTATCTTTATTTAGTCAAACATCATTAATTTTATACAAAATCATGAGATTTACGCAAGAATTAAGTGATTATTATAAACGGTGCAATTTCTTATGATTTTGGTGACACTTTGATTTCTTGTTTGATTGATTTTAGGTGAGAAAGTAAAGAAAATGAGAAGCACTCCAGAGTGACATTGTGTTCAAAGAAAAAATGCCACACTCACTTGCAACGTGCACGCGTACAGGACGCCTACACGTTAGGGGCAATTTTCGAAGACCCACGCGTACACGTGTATGATGCGTACGCGTGGTAGTGGTTCGCACTCATTTTCAAAGAGAACGCTACATTCATTTACTCAGCGTTCTCGGGTAGATTGAAATTTGGAGGCAAAGTTCTGCAATCGGCGCGCACGTGTGCATGACGCGCACGCGTCGATGGAGCACCTAGGACAAAGCACACGCGCGCGTGACTGGCGCTGAAGCCTGGATTTGACATTTGCTACCCACACACACGCGCAGAGGACGCGCTCGCATGGGCAACATTCATTAAGCAAACGTAGCGCTCAATAAGAGAACTCTATTGAAGACGCGTACGCGTGAAAGGGGCGTGCGAGCATGGTGGGAGCTTATGACTGATAGTGACGCGCACGCGTAAGTGATGCGTACGTGTCGATGAGCCAAAGTTGCAAACGGACGCGCGCACGCAAAGGAGGCGCACGCGTGGATGAATGAAGAGCCAATAACATTTCTTGCTTCTTCTTTTTCACTGCTTTTTCTTGCTTCAAGAATCAATTTCATGATTTTTCAGATCATCAATAACATTTTTCTTTGTTCATCATTCTTTCAAGAGCCAACAATTTTAACATTCATAAACAACAAGATAAAAAATATGCACTGTTCAATCATTCATTCAGAAAACAAAAAGTATTGTCACCACATCAATGTAATTAAACTAAATTCAAGGATAAATTCGAAATTCATGTACTTCTTGTTCTTTTGAATTAAAGCATATTTCATTTAAGAGAGGTGAAGGATTAATGGATTTTATTCATAGCTTTAAGACATGGTTACTACATACTAATGATCATGAAGTAGAGACGCAAAATATAGATAAACATAACATAGAAACCGAAAAATAGAAAGAAATAAGAACAAGGAATGAATCCACCTTAGTGGCGTCTTCTTCTTGAAGGACCAACAATGTCCTTAAGCTCTTCTATGTCCTTTCCTTGCCTTTGTTGCTCCTCCCTCATTGCTCTTTGATCTTCTCTTATTTCATGGAGAATGATGGAGTGCTCATGATGTTCCACCCTTAATTGTTCCACATTGTGGCTCAAATCTTCTAAGGAAGTGTTGATTTGTTCCCAATAGTTGTTGGGAGGAAAGTGCATCCTTTGAGGCATCTCAGGGATTTCTTGATGATGAGCTTCCTCATGCATCTCTTGAGAACCGTGGAGGGTCTCTCTTGCTTGCTCTATCCTCTTCTTGGTGATGGGCTTATCCTCTTCAATGGAGATGTCTCCTTCTATGATAACTCCAGCTGAGTAACATAGATGGCAAATAAGGTGAGGAAAAGCTAGCCTTGCCATGGTGGAGGGCTTTTCGGCTATTTTGTAGAATTCATTGGAGATGAATTCATGAACTTCTACTTCCTCTCCAATCATGATGCTATGAATCATAATGGCCCGATCCACAGTAACTTCAGATCGGTTGCTAGTGGGAATGATGGAGCGTTGAATGAACTCCAACCATCCTCTAGCTACAGGCTTGAGGTCCAGTCTTTTTAGTTGGACTGGCTTGCCTTTGGAGTCTCTCTTCCATTGAGCTCCTTCCACACATATGTCCATAAGAACTTGGTCCAACCTTTGATTAAAGTTGACCCTTCTAGTGTAGGGGCGTACATCTTCTTGCATCATGGGCAAGTGGAACACCAATCTCACATTCTCCGGGCTAAAATCTAAGTATTTCCCCCGAACCATTGTGAGATAATTCTTTGGACTCGGGTTCATACTTTGATCATGGTTCCTGGTGATCCATGCATTGGCATAGAACTCTTGAACCATTAAGATTCCGACTTGTTGCATGGGGTTGGTTAGGACTTCCCAACCTCTTCTTCGGATCTCATGTCGGATCTCCGGATACTCATTTTTCTTGAGCTTGAAAGGAACCTCAGGGATCACCTTCTTCTTTGCCACAACATCATAGAAGTGGTCTTGATGGCTTTTGGAGATGAATCTTTCCATCTCCCATGACTCAGAGGTGGAAGCTTTTGTCTTCCCTTTTCCTTTTCTAGAGGATTCTCTGGCCTTAGGTGCCATTGATGGTAATGGAAAAACAAAAAGCTTTTGCTTTTACCACACCAAACTTAAAATATTTCTCGCCCTCGAGCAAGAGAAGAAAGAAGAGAAGAAGAAGAAAAAGAAAATATTGAGGAGAAGGGAGATATGGTGTTTCAGCCCGAGGTATAAAAGAGGGGGTTGTGTTGTGTGAAAATGAAGTGGAATAGAGGGGTATATATAGGAAAAGGGGAGAGGGTAGGTTCGGCCATTTTAGGGTGGGTTTGGGTGGGAAAGATTTTTGAATTTTGGAGGTAGGTGGGGTTTATGGGGAAGAGTGGTAGGATGTGAGTGGTGAAGAGGTGATGGGGAAGAGAGATTGAGGTGATTGGTGAAGGGTTTTGGGAAATGTGATATGGGGGAGAGTGTAAATAGGATTAGGAGGTAAGGTGGGAATATGTTAGGTGGGGATCCTGTGGGGTCCACAGATCCTGAGGTGATCCTGTGGGGTCCACAGATCCTGAGGTGTCAAAGAATTCCATCCCTGCACCAAATAGGCATGTAAAATGCCTTTGCATACCATTCTGGCGTCTAAACACCGAGGTGATGCACGTTCTGGGCGTTCAACGCCCATGTAAAGCATGTTCTGGGCGTTCAACACCCATGTAAAGCATGTTCTGGGCGTTCAACACCCATATGTAGCATGTTTCTAGCGTTGAACGCCAGTTTCATGCTTGTTACTGGCGTTCAGCGCCAGCTTTTCTTAAGGCACATTCCTGGCGTTCAAACGCTAGGATGTTGCTTGTTTTTGGCGTTCAGCGCCAGATTCATGCTCTGTTCTGGCGTTGAACGCCAGCCAGATGCTCCTTACTGGCGTTGAACGCCAGTCTGTGCTTCCTCCAGGGTGTGATTTTTCTTCTGCTATTTTTGATTCTGTTTTTAATTTTTATATTTTTTTCGTGACTCCACATGATCATGTACCTAATAAAACACAAAATAACAATAAAATAAAATAAAATAAAAATTAGATAAATAAAATTGGGTTGCCTCCCAACAAGCGCTTCTTTAATGTCAATAGCTTGACAGTGGGCTCTCATGGAGCCGCAAAGGTGATCAGGTCAATGTTGTATAGTCCCAACACCAAACTTAGAGTTTGGATATGGGGTCTTAACACCAAACTTAGAGTTTGGTTGTGGCCTCCCAACACCAAACTTAGAGTTTGACTGTGGGGGCTCTTCTTGACTCTGAACTGAGAGAAGCTCTTCATGCTTACTCTCTTTTGTCACAGAGGGATGGCCATGTGCCTTAAACACAAGGTAGTCCCCATTCAATTGAAGGACTAATTCACCTCTGTTGACATCTATCACAGCTCCTGCTATGGCTAGGAAAGGTCTTCCAAGGATGATGCAATCATCCTCTTCCTTCCTAGTGTCTAAGATTATGAAATCAGCAGGGATGTAAAGGCCTTCAACCTTTGCTAACACGTCCTCTACTATTCCATAAGCTTGTCTCAATGACTTGTCTGCCAGTTGTAATGAGAACAATGTAGGTTGTACCTCAATGATCCCCAGCTTCTCCATTACAGAGAGTGGCATAAGATTTATCCCTGACCCTAGATCACATAGAGCTTTTTCAAAAGTCATGGTGCCTATGGTACAAGGTATTAAGAACTTGCCAGGATCTTGTCTCTTTTGAGGTAAAATTTGCTGAATCCAGGTATCTAGTTCATTAATGAGCAAGGGAGGTTCACTTTCCCAAGTCTCATTACCAAACAACTTGGCATTCAGCTTCATGATAGCTCCTAAATATTGAGCAACTTGCTCTCCAGTCACATCTTCATCCTCTTCAGATGAAGAATAGTCTTCAGAGCTCATGAATGGCAGAAGGAGATTTAATGGAATCTCTATGGTCTCTATATGAGCCTCAGATTCCTTTGGATCCTTAATAGGAAACTCCTTCTTGCTTGAGGGACGTCCCAGGAGGTCTTCCTCAATAGGATTTTCGTCCTCTTCCTCTCTTGTGCATTCAGCCATATTGATTATATCAATGGCCTTGCACTCTCCTTTTGGATTCTGTTCTGTATTGCTTGGGAGAATACTGGGAGGAGTTTCAATGACTTTCTTACTCAGCTGGCCCACTTGTGCCTCCAGATTTCTGATGGAGGATCTTGTTTCACTCATGAAACTGAATGTGGCCTTTGACAGATCAGAGACTAGATTGGCTAAATGAGAAGTGCTTTGTTCAGAATTATCTGTCTGTTGCTGAGAAGATGATGGAAAAGGCTTGCTATTGCTCAGCCTATTGCGTCCACCATTGTTAAAGCCTTGTTGAGGCTTTTGTTGATCCTTCCATGAGAAATTTGGATGATTTCTCCATGATGAATTATAAGTGTTTCCATAAGGTTCACCCATGTAATTGACCTCTGCCATTGCAGGGTTCTCAGGATCATAAGCTTCTTCAGAAGCTGCCTCTTTAGTACTGTTGGATGCATTTTGCCATCCATTCAGACTTTGAGAAATCATGTTGACTTGCTGAGTCAACACTTTGTTCTGAGCCATTATGGCATTCAGAGCATCAATTTCAAGAACTCCTTTCTTCTGAGGTATCCCATTATTTACGGAATTCCTCTCAGAAGTGTACATGAACTGGTTATTTGCAACCATGTCAATAAGTTCTTGAGCTTCTGCAGGCATTTTCTTTAGGTGAATGGATCCACCTGCAGAATGGTCCAATGACATTTTTGAAAACTCAGATAGACCATAATAGAATATTTCTAATATGGTCCATTCTGAAAACATATCAGATGGACACCTTTTGGTCAACTGCTTGTATCTTTCCCAAGCTTCATAGAGGGATTCACCATCTTTTTGTTTGAAGGTCTGAACATCCACTCTAAGCTTGCTCAGCTTTTGAGGAGGAAAGAATTTATCCAAGAAGGCAGTGACTAGCTTATCCCAGGAGTCCAGGCTATCCTTAGGTTGTGAATCCAACCATATTCTAGCTTTGTCTCTTACAGCAAAAGGGAAAAGCATGAGTCTGTAGACTTCAGGATCAACTCCATTCGTCTTTACAGTCTCACAAATCTACAAGAACTCAGTTAAAAACTGGTAAGGATCCTCAGATGGAAGTCCATAAAACTTACAGTTCTGTTGCATTAAAGCAACTAGTTGAGGCTTAAGCTCAAAATTATTGGCTCCAATGGAAGGAATGGAGATGCTTCTTCCATCAAATTTGGACGTTGGCTTTGTGAAGTCACCAAGCATTCTCCATGCATTATCATTATTGAGTTCGGCTGCCATCTCCTTCTCTTGTTCAAAAATTTCTAAAAGGTTACTTCTGGATTGTTGTAATTTAGCTTCTCTTAGTTTCCTCTTCAAAGTCCTTTCAGGTTCTGGATCAATTTCAACAAGAGTGCCTTTTTCCTTGTTCCTGCTCATATGAAAGAGAAGAAAAACAAGAAAAGAAGAGGAATCCTCTATGTCACAGTATAGAGATTCCTTTATGTTAGTAGAAGAAGAAAGGGGAGAAGAATGTAGAAGAGGGGATTCGGATATTTAGATGGAGAGAGGTGAAGAGAAGTGTTAGTAATTAAATAATTAAATAGAACAAGAAAAGAGAGGGAGAATTTCGAAAATAATTTTAAAAAGGGGTTAGTAATTTTCGAAAATTAAAGATAAAATATAATTAAAATTAAAATTTAGAACAAAAAGAATTTTTGAAAAAGAGGTGAGATATTTTTGAAAATTAGAGAGGGAAAAGTAGTTAGGTGGTTTTGAAAAAGATAAGAAACAAACAAAAAGTCAAATAGTTAGTTGAAAAAGATATTAAAATCAAATTTTAAAAAGATAAGAAGATAAGAAGTTAGATAAGATATTTTAAAATCAAATTTTGAAAAAGATAAAATTTTGAAAAAGATAAGATATAAAGATAAGATAAGATATGTTTGAAAAAGATTTAATTTTTAAATTAAAATTAATTACTAACAAGAAACTAAAAGATAAGATTCTAGAACTTAAAGATTGAACCTTTCTTAACAAGCAAGTAACAAACTTCAAATTTTTGAATCAATCACATTAATTGTTAGCTAATTTTCGAAAATTTGATATAAAGATAAGAAAAAGGTTTTGAAAATATTTTGATAAAAAGATTTTTGAAATTTTCGAAAAATAGGAAAAAAATTGAAAAGGATATAATTTTTGAAAACGATTTTGAAAAAATAAGATTTTTAAATTTTTGAAAATTTGACTTGACTTGTAAGAAACAACTAATTTTAAAAATTTTTGACCAAGTCAACCCAAAATTTCGAAAATTTGGAGAGAAAAAAGCAAAAGATATATTTTTGATTTTTGAATATTTTAATTATGAGAGAGAAAAACACAATTGTGACCCAAAACATAAAAATTTTGGATCAAAACACTTAATGCATGCAAGAACACTATGAATGTCAAGATGAACACCAAGAACACTTTGAAGATCATGATGAACATCAAGAACATAATTTTGAAAAATTTTTGATGCAAAGAAAACATGCAAGACACCAAACTTAGAAATCTTTAATGCATGGACTCTAACAAACGAAAAATGCATATGAAAAAAACAAACAACACAAAACAGGAAAACATCAAGATCAAACAAGAGAACTTATCAAGAACAACTTGAAGATCATGAAGAACACTATGAATGCATGAAATTTTTGAAAAATGCAAGAAATTTTTTTTAAAGCATGCAATTGACACAAAACTTAAAAGTTGACTTAAGACTCAAACAAGAAACACAAAATATTTTTGATTTTTATGATTTTCTAATTTTTTTGTATTTTTATTATTTTTTTCGAAAATAAAGTTAGGAAAAATGAAAAAGAAAAGAAAAATTTTGAAAAAGATTTTTGAAAAGAAAATTACCTAATCTGAGCAACAAGATGAACCGTCAGTTGTCCATACTCGAACAATCCCCGGTAACGGCGCCAAAAACTTGGTGGACGAAATTGTGATCACATCAATGTAGTACTTTCTGTTATTGTATGGAATCATTATTATGGCTCTTTGCTATGTGTGGATACAACTCCGTTCAACTTAACCAGCAAGTGTACTGGGTCATCCAAGTAATACCTTACGTGAGTAAGGGTCGATCCCACAGAGATTGTTGGTATGAAGCAAGCTATGGTCACCTTGTAAATCTCAGTTAGGCAGATTAAATTGATTTATGATGAGTTCAAAAATTAATAATAAACAGAAAATAAAATAGGATAGAAATACTTATGTATATTAATGGTGGGAATTTCAGATAAGCGTGTGGAGATGCTAGAATCCTCTCGAATCTCTACTTTCTTATTACATTCATCCAATCCTTCTTACTCCTTTCCATGGCAAGCTGTATGTAGGGCATCACTGTCTTCAATGGGTACTTTTTATCCTCTCGGGAAAATGGTCCTATGCGCTGTCACTGCATGGCTAATCGTCTGGAGGCATCACCCTTGTTGATGGCTACATCCCATCCTCTCAGTGAAAATGGTCCAAATGCTCTGTCACAGCACGGCTAATCATTTGTTGGTTCTCAATCAGGCTGGAATAGAATCCCTTGATTCTTTTGCGTCTGTCACTAACGCCCAGCCTTCAGGAGTTTGAAGCTCGTCACAGTCATTCAATACCGGGATCCTACTCGGAATACCACAGACAAGGTTAGACTTTCCGGATCCCCATGAATGCCGCCATCTATCTAGCTTATACCACGAAGATTCTGTTGGGGAATCTAACAGATATGCGCCCGGCCTAAAGTAGAACGGAAGTGGTTGTCAGTCACACGCGTTCATAGGTGAGAATGATGATGAGTGTCACGGATCATCACATTCATCAAGTTGAAGTGCAACGTATATCTTGGAATAAGAATAAAAGAGAATTGAATATAAAGTAATGGTAATTGTATTGAAACTTGAGGTACAGCAGAGCTCCACACCCTTAATCTATGGTGTGCAGAAACTCCACCGTTGAAAATACATAAGTGAAAGGTTCAGGCATGGCCGAATGGCCAGCCCCCTAAAACGTGCTCAATGGCCTCCTAAGATGAAGAATAAAACAAAGCTGAGACCAAAGATGAAACGTGGTCAAAAAGACGTCTAATACAATAGTTAAATGTCCTATATATACTAGACTAGCTACTAGGGTTTATATGAGTAAGTCATTGATGCATAAATCCACTTCCGGGGCCCACTTGGTGTATGCTTGGGCTGAGCTTGATCTATCCACGAGCTGAGGCTTTTCTTGGAGTTGAACGCCGAGTTATAGCGTGTTTCTGAAGTTCAACTCCGGGTTATGACGTGTTTCTGGCATTTAACTCCAGACAGTAGCATGTACTTGGCGTTGAACGCCACTTTACGTCGTCAATCCCCGAATAAAGTATAGACTATTATATATTTCTGGAAAGCTCTGGATGTCTACTTTCCAACGCCGTTGAGAGCGCGCCATTTGGAGTTCTATAGCTCCAGAAAATCCATTTCGAGTGCAGGGAGGTCAGATTCCAACAGCATCAGCAGTCCTTTTGTCAGCCTTTTTCAGAGTTTTGCTCAAGTCCCTCAATTTCAGCCAGAAATTACCTGAAATTACAGAAAAACACACAAACTCATAGTAAAGTCCAGAAATGTGAATTTAACATAAAAACTAATGAAAACATCCCTAAAAGTAGCTTGAACTTACTAAAAACTACCTAAAATCAATGCCAAAAAGCGTATAAATTATCCGCTCATCAACCAATACCTTCCCCAATGATACCATTCTGAATCCTAAAGAAGAATGCAAAGCAATCCAACTAAGGAGTGGAAGAACATTGGAGGATGACAAGGTTGGCAGTAAGAAGAAGGTGGCAATTGAAGAAAAGAACCAGGAAGAGCTCAAGGAGAAGGATGAAGAACCACGAGCTTCAAAGAAAGGGAAGCAAGTTATTGAGAAACATTCACAAGAACAGAGGAAGGAAGTGAAGCCTTACACTCCTCCTCTTCCATACCCTCAAAGGTTCAACAGAGAGCTAAAGGACCAACAATTTCCCAAGTTCCTAGAGGTTTTTAAGAAGCTGGAAATCAATATTCCACTTGCTGAAGCCTTGGAACAAATGCCTCTATATGCAAAATTTCTCGAGGAGCTTATCAACAAGAAGAGGAGTTAGGATGAAAAAGAAACTGTGATCCTCACCTAGGAGTGTAGTGCTGTGATTCAAAAAGGCTTGCCACCAAAACTTAAAGATCCTGGAAGTTTCTTTCTATCTTGTATTATTAGCAACCTGTCAATTGGGAATGCTTTATGCGACTTATGCTTAAGCATTAATCTGATGCCACTCTCCATGATAAAAAGGTTATCTATTGAAGAAGTGAAGCCCACAAGAATGTCCTTGGAATTAGCTGATAGATCACTTATCATACCACTGAAGTTGTAGAGAACTTGTTGGTAAAAGTTGGAGAATTCATCTTCCCTGCTGAATTTGTCATTTTAGACATGGAAGAAGAAGAACATAACTCAATCATCTTAGGTAGACCTTTCTTGGCCACAGCAAGGGCTATTATTGATGTAGAAAAAGGAGAAATAATCCTCAAGATGCATGATGAACAAATGATCATTAATATTTTCAAGGCGATGCAATATCTTCCTGAGAAAGCACAACACATGAGAGTGGAAATAATAGAAGAATTGATAGAAAAAGCATTTGAAGCAACCAGTCAAGAAGAACAAGGAGAAGAGATAGAAGCAGCTCAAGATGCCTTAAAGGAATAAGTGACTGAAGCATCTTCTGAAAGAAAGGCAGAGGAGAAGTCAAATCAAGAATTGAAACCTCTTCCTTCACACCTTAAATATGCATTCCTTGATACAGTAGATAGCTTTCTAGTGATCATCAACTCTACCTTGAATGAAGAAGAAGAAGGAAAACTCATTGCTGTATTGAGAACTCACAAATATGCACTAGGATGGACCATTGATGACCTGAAGGGCATAAGTCCTGCCATATGTATGCACAACATATTCTTGGAGGAAGATTCTAAGCCGGTTGTGCAACCTCAGAGAAGATTAAATCCCATAATGAAAGAAGTTGTCCAGAAGGAAGTAATGAAGCTCTAGAATGCTGGGATTATTTATCAAATTTCTGACAGTTCATGGGTAAGCCCAGTTCAAGTGGTACCAAAGAAAGGTGGGATGATTGTCATTGTTAATGAGAAGAATGAGCTCATTCCAACAAGAACAGTGACAGGTTGGCAAATGTGTATTGATTATAGAAGGCAGAATGATGCCACAAGGAAGGATCACTTCCCTCTCCCTTTCATTGACCAAATGCTTGAAAGGCTGGCTGGCCATGCCTATTACTGCTTCCTGGATGGATATTCTGGCCATAATAAAAAATAGTGGTAGACCCTATGGATCAGGAGAAATTCTCATTCACTTGTCCCTTTGGAGTCTTTGTGATGACCGGAATTCACTACCCACAAAATTTTTTATTATGAATTCGTTCTTTTCGCAAGTGCACCAAAATTATTGTCAAGTAATAACCCACAGTGGATCGTATCCACAGAGATTGGTAGATTTGAACAATTTTAATCAATTGGTGAATTAGTTAAGCTAACAGAATAGATTGTGAATGCGGAATTATAAATGGGCAGAATTATAAATGACTCAAAATTAAAGAGAAGCAGTAAAATGTAGAAATGAAAATGGCAAGAATGTAAAGGGCAGAAGCTTAAATGACATAAATATAAATGGGAATAGGGATTTGCAGAATATAGAAGAAAGCTATAAAGAATGTGGAAGATAAGAATAGGGAGATTCATTGAGATCAGGAGATGTTGTCTTTTTGGATTAAATCCAACTCATATCCTCTTCAATCATGAAACTCATTGACCTCTTGGCAATCATGATTGATTGAGTCCCAATCCCTTGGTAACTCAATCTTTCAGATCTTGATCAATAGCCAATTCCTTGGTCTAATTGCTCACAAAGAGAGATATGCTTGGTCCCTGATTATACCACACATCATCATAGGTCCAAGTAGAAGGAGGATTTTATGTCACCATATTCAAACACCAAAACCCAGATCCTACTCATGTGTGAGAAGGGATTTCCAGTATGGTTTCATGTTTCCTTTTCCAAGGTTTCCATGAAACCCATTTTGCATGAAGAACGAAATTCCTTCTAGCAAATCAAAGAGAAGATGAAGAGAAGAAGAAATTTGCTATCATCCATCAAGTACAACAGAGCTCCCTCTCTCTATGAGAGGGAATTTAGCTACTCATAGCTCATAGGAAAGTACTCAAGATGAAGAAGATGATGAAGTAAAAAGTAAATCTAAAAGCTATTTTCTACAACTTAGCTTCCTAACTACTTAACCCCTTTCTCAATACTTTTTGGGATTATTTATACTACTACCAACTCTGAAAATAAAGGAAATACAAAAGTGAAAAGAAAAAATACAATTTAGAGGGAAAAGAAACTCAATAAACGTGATCTCCCAGCTGGCGTGTGGCTGGCGCTTCAATGGCGTGCCACGCCTTCCTCTGATTCTGGCTTGGCGTGCCACGCTCAGCTCGTCAAGTGGCACGCCCTCCTTCTTTAGCATCCCTGGCGTGCCACGCCTTCGAGCCCAAGTGGCACACCTAGGGTATTTTAATCACCTGTGTAGCCTGGCGTGCCACTCCTTCGAGCCCAAGTGGCATGCCCAAGCCTTCTCCCTCTTCTTCTTGCTTCTGGAAAATTGAACTAGCATGGCACGCCCAGGGTCTGGCGTGCCACTTCCATTTGTGTGCATGGTCCTTTGCTGGCGTACCACGCCCATCATTCAAGTGGCATGCCCAGCTCTTCTTTTGGTTGATTGGTGATGATGGTGTGCCACGCCTGAGACTCAAGTGGCACGCCTAGATGGAAAGTGGTAGCTGGCGTGCCACGCCTTCGATACCAAGTGGCACGCCCTTATGGTTGGCCTCCTATCTCCCTCTCTGGAAAATATAACTAGCCTGCCATGCCCAGAAATTGGTGTGCCACGCCCATCATTTTGCCTTAGTTCTAGTAGCTGGCGTGCCACACCAAGTATTCAAGTGGCATGCCCAGTTGAGACTCTTGAGCTGGCGTGCCACGCCTTCGATACCAAGTGGCACGCCCCGCCTTTGCTTTGGCATTCTTGTAAGTGGCACGCCTAAGTGAGGGTGAGGGCTTTGACATGCCACGCCTTCGACCTCAAGTGGCACGCCCAGACCTTTTTAGCCTTCAGCCCCTTCTCTGAAATCTTGTACTATCGTGCCACGCCATGCTTGCTCAAGTGGCACGCCCATTCATTTGTGGTTTTCCTAAGCTTGGCATGCCACGCCTGGATGCTCAAGTGGCACGCCCAAGTGATTTTTGAAGCTGGCGTGCCACGCCTTCGATACCAAGTGGCACGCCCCAGTGATGATCCCTTCTGGAGTGATGAACTAGCGTGCCACGCCCATGGCTCAAGTGGCACGCCCATAGTAAGTGATGGGTTAGGTGTGCCACGCCCAGTTTGGCATGCCACGCCCCTTTAGTGGCATTCATTGTTGTTCTCTGAAAAACTGTACTGGCATACCATGCCTAGCTTCTAGCGTGCCACACCCATGTGAATGCTTTGAGGATCCTTTCTGGACTTCAGTACTGGCGTGCCACGCCCAGCTCCTGGCGTGCCATGCCAGTGCATTTTTGTGGCGTTTGCTCCAAGTGGCACGTCAGTTTCACACACCCAGCTTGTTTTGTTGTTTTCATCCCATTTTTTGATGTCATTTCAAAGCAATGTGCCATAATATTCATCAAATATTGCATGAATTGCAATGATCAAATGAGATTATGCTCTTTTATGGTCCTTTTTAAGCAAGAAAAAAAGGTAGATGATGCAAATCATCACAACACCAATCTTAAACTTTGCTTGTCCCAAGCAAATAAATGTGAGTAGTCTTTTTATGAATTGAGACTTTGACCTTGAATGGAAGCAAACATGGCTAAGGGTAGGACTAAGTGTTTAACACATGTATGACTATTTTTGTCTTAATGCCACAATGAGCTTCTAGATCCTTGAGGGTTCTTCCAAGTATAAGCTTCAGGGGTCCTTTTTATTGATTGTCACTGGTGCACGAAATTGTGATCACTACAACTCAAATAATCCCTAGTAATGGCTCCAAAGACTTGGTGCTCAATACCATGGCAATAACACAACTTCGCACAACTAACCAGCAAGTGCACTAGGTCGTCCACGTAATAAACCTTACGCGAGTAAGGGTCGATCCCACGGAGATTGTTGGTATGAAGCAAGCTATGGTCACCTTGTAAATCTTAGTCAGGCAGACTCAAATGGATATAGATGATGAATGAAACATAAAGATAAAGATAGAGATACTTATGTATATCATTGGTGAGAGCTTCAGATAAGCGTATGAAGATGCCTTCCCTTCCGTCTCTCTGCTTTCCTACTGTCTTCATCCAATCCTTCTTACTCCTTTCCATGGCAAGCTTATGCAAGGGTTTCACCGTTGTCAGTGGCTACCTCCCATCCTCTCAGTGAAAATGTTCCTATGCTCTGTCACAGCATATGGCTAATCAGCTGTCGGTTCTCGGTCAGACCGGAATAGAATCCAGTGATTCTTTTGCGTCTGTCACTAACGCCCCGCCTGCTAGGAGTTTGAAGCACGTCACAGTCATTCAATCATTGAATCCTACTCAGAATACCACAGACAAGGTTAGACCTTCCGGATTCTCTTGAATGCCGCCATCAGTTCTCGCCTATACCACGAAGACTCTGATCTCACGGAATGGCTGGCTCGTTTGTCAGGCGAGCACTCGGTTGTCAGGCGATCAACCATGCATCGTGTATCAGGAATCCAAGAGATAAACACTAGAGCCTTGTTTGTTTGTAGAACAGAAGTGGTTGTCAGTCACTTTGTTCATAAGTGAGAATGATGATGAGTGTCACGGATCATCACATTCATCAAATTGAAGAACAAGTGATATCTTGGACAAAGAACAAGCGAAATTGAATAGAAGAACAATAGTAATTGCATTAATACTCGAGGTACAGCAGAGCTCCACACCTTAATCTATGGTGTGTAGAAACTCCACCGTTGAAAATACATAAGAACAAGGTCTAGGCATGGCCGTGAGGCCAGCCTCCCAATGATCTAAGAACTAGATGTCCAAAGATGATCTAGAGATCTAAAGTGATCAAAAGATGAAAATACAATAGTAAAAGGTCCTACTTATAGAAAACTAGTAGCCTAGGGTGTACAGAGATGAGTAAATGACATAAAAATCCACTTCCGGGCCCACTTGGTGTGTGCTTGGGCTGAGCAATGAAGCATTTTCGTGTAGAGACTCTCCTTGGAGTTAAACGCCAGCTTTTATGCCAGTTTGGGCGTTTAACTCCCATTTTGGTGCCAGTTCCGGCGTTTAACGCTGGAATTTCTGAGGGTGACTTTGAACGCCAGTTTGGGCCATCAAATCTTGGGCAAAGTATGGACTATCATATATTGCTGGAAAGCCCAGGATGTCTACTTTCCAACGCCGTTGAGAGCGCGCCAATTGGGCTTCTGTAGCTCCAGAAAATCCACTTCGAGTTCAGGGAGGTCAGAATCCAACAGCATCTGCAGTCCTTTTCAGTCTCTGAATCAAATTTTTGCTCAGGTCCCTTAATTTCAGCCAGAAAATACCTGAAATCACAGAAAAACACACAAACTCATAGTAAAGTCCAGAAAAGTGAATTTTAACTAAAAACTAATAAAAATATACTAAGAACTTAACTAAAACTACTAAAAACATACTAAAAACAATGCCAAAAAGGGTACAAATTATCCGCTCATCAGTCACCTTGAAGTAATAAGAGTTATTTCATTTTCTCTTTATTGACCACGACTCTAAGTGTTTTGTCTCAAGACAACTCTTTAGTTAGGCTTTCAATTAGCACTCCCAAACCAGTTGGCTTTAGGGTACTAGGTGTTGAAACACCCCTAAGAATTTACTTGCCCAGGTCTCTTCTGGACAAACCTTCATCACAAGCATCTACTAGGTTTTTCAACTCTTTTGAGCTTTTTAATGTTTCTTTCCATCCTAGTAGTTGATGCTCAGAGCCTTGAGTCTTTATTGCTTACTACTTCTTGGTTCTATAGATATTCAAGGAACACCCCTTATCCTCTACTTGTCATACCTTCTAGATCTAGTTGCTTTTCATGCCTCATTTTCCTTTTAGTTCATTCAGGGTTCTACACTTAGTTCCTTGTCCTTTGGTTTTTTTTGAATGATCTCTCTTGGTTTTAGTCCCTTTTTCTCTTGTTTTTGGACAACTCACAACAACTCTTATGGAGACAAACTAATCTTTATTGATGTTGAAAAGACTTAAAATAACATTGCATTTTCTTTCTTGTAATTTAAAGGACTCACAAAAACTTCAGGACATGAGAAAAGAAAACTAAGAATTAAAGTAAACTATCCTAATGTTGCAATTTATTCTTAGAAAGAAATTAAAACATAGATAAAACTAAGCGAATTCAAAATTTAGAGAGTGTCAACCATGGAGCTTAACAACCTTGAGCAACTTTAATTCATTGGCCCCTTTCCCTTGTCTTTCTTCTTACAAGGGGAAGAGTCATCACCATTCTTTTTGGAAGATCCCTCTTGTGCTTTAGTGTCCTTGGGCTTCCAGAATCCTAGCCTTCTCATGTAATTCCTTTCGTCCTCCTTGTGTTTGGCCAGAATTTCTTCTTGTCTTGCACTCAACTCCTCCATTCCTTGCATGAGGGTATCCTGGGTTTAGAGCGGCCACATCATTACACAAGTGATTCAGTTTTGCTTGTGAGTTGATGTCATATTGCCTCCTTGAGATAGTCCTAGCATCATAGAGGTTCCTGAATTCAGCCAGATTCCTTTGCTGCCATTTGTTTTGCTCCACTATTTTGTTGAGCGTACTTTGCACTTCTCCCTAGTCAAACTGTTCTTGTTGCTCCTTTAGTTGCTCCATACTTCCTTGGAGTTATTGTATGTTCTCATTCACTTGGTTCCATTGTTGTTGTTGATTATCCTTGAGTTGGTTGACATCCTCTCTCAAGTGGTGGATACCTCCTCTCATTTGGTGTATGTCTCCTTGCAGTTGTTCCCAATTGAATCTTTCAGGGAATTGTTGGTATTGTTGATATGGTGGTGGTTGAAGTGCTAGAAAATGTGGTTGCTCCTCTGCCTCTTCTTCTTCTTGTTGTTGTGGCTACACATGAGCATGAGCTCTATGCTCCCTGGCCCTCTGAAGTGGGTTTACAGCCACCACTTTGGCCATCTTCTTGGCAGTTATAAACTTGTCTTGCTTCACTAGCACTTCATCAATAATCTTCTCCTCCCCAGCCTCATCACACAGCCTCTGTATGATGCTGGGGAATGCCAACTTTGAGTCATCCTTGGTGTTTTTCAACACTTTATTTATGTTGTTGGCAATCAGCTCCCCAACATTGACATTCTCACCTTTCATGATGCTGTATATGAGCACAACTCTCTCTTTGGTCACCTCTGAAGTGTTGGATGTAGGGATTAGAAACTTTCTCACAAATTCTAGCCACCCTCTAGCTTGGGGGCTCAAATCCCTTCTTCTCAGCCGGTTGGGCCTCCCATCCTTGTTGTTTATCCTTTGTACATTCAACACACAGATTTCATTGAGGATTTCATCAAATCCTGGGTCATGTTGCTTCATTCTTTCCTCATAGTTTTGGGTGGAGTTTGTCCGCTTTACCATTAGCATCCTCTCTATGTTGGAGGGGATATAATCAATAAATTTTCCCCTCACATAGCTGAGATAACCATAGGGTTGTCCTGGCTGAGGTACGGCATTAGCGTAGAACTCTCTCACCAAGCCTTCAACCACCTTCCTTGGTGGGTTGCACAAAAGTGCCCATCCACTATTGTTTATCTCCATGTTGATCTCAATGTGCTCGTTTCTTCCATGTTGATCTCCATGTATTTATAATAGTGTGGAGTGACCTTTCTGGAGATAAGATAGTTATCTTATCTTATCTTTGAGTGAAGTCATCTTATCTTTAGGGGGAACCGCCTTTATCCTTTTAAGCTTGGGCTGCCTTTAGATTTGGGTTGTGTTCCTCCATTGGGGCCCTCTTGGGCCTCTGTAGTGGTTTGGGCCGAACTCTTTTGAGAAGAGGTCGGGTAGTTTTGACCTGAAGAGGTCGGTCGACTTAGCCCGGGTCGGACAGCTCAACCCGGGGTATGAACAGTGCCCCTGCTCGAGTTCGATCTTTCCCTTGAGGTCATGTCTTTTTTGGACTTTTGATCCTCTTTTAGGTAAAGTCGAGCTCGAGCATTTGTCGATCTCACTTTTACAGAGTTTATTTTGAATGCGGAGCATTTTTTCTCTCTCCTTTTTAATGACAGTGCACATTTTTGTACTTCCTTGGGAACATGCGAGGGTTTTAAATACCCTTTTTAATTCCTCTTTTTGCCGTTTCCCTCTTTAGCTTTTCATTTTGAACTTTCCAAAAGACTTTTTGCCTTTCAGTTTCTTCTTCCCTTTGCTCACTTTGACTCCACTTTTGCCCTTCTTGTTTTTGCATTCTCTAGCTTCTGTGATTTTTCAACTTTCACGTCTTCGCATTTTTCTCTGAAGCAATCGTTGGGTGTGGGTTTGTTGTTCGCTTCCATCTTTCCTCGCTTTCTCACTTTGCAGGTTGGTCCTTTTTCTCTTTCTTCTTTCTCTTCGTACTATCTTACGTTTGGAAAGTTTTGATTTTTCTCTGGCTTTGTTGTATCTGATTGCTGCCGTTAATATGTGTCCTGGGAGTTTCTTTGTCTTTTGTATGAATCTTGTTGCTTTTCTTGATAGTTGATGCTTTTAGGGTTTTGCATGTTGTTACTGTTTCTGTTTGAATCCTTGACTTGTGCTTTTGAATAATGAGCGTTTGATTCTGAGAAAGGTTGCGTCTTTGATAACTTTCTTTTGACATGCTTTGATGTACGATGGTTCCCTTTTCTGATAGATTTGTAAGAAGATGGTGATGTTGATAGTTTTTTGATTTGTGACTTTCTTTTTTGGAGTGTCGCTTGTTTGAGAAGAAGGTAGGCTTGTAGATATTTCCTCAGTCCCTGCTCTGTTATTGCCTCCAAAGAATGCCCTTGGATTTTTGGTTTGAGTCTTGGGGTTTCCTTTTGTTGTTATGTCTGACATCTTGATACCTGTGTGGTTTAGTCCGAGTTGTATCCATTTATACCTGAGTTGCTCTTCTTTGACATGCCCGAGCTATTTGACTAGTAACCCCTCTTCCTTTTTCTTTACTTTAGGATTAGTTGATCATGTCTTCTCGCAAAAATATTATCGAGACGTTGGTGCACAAAATTGTGATCATCACAATGGCGCCAATAGACTTGGTGCTCTCAAACGTGAATCACACTTCGTCACAACTCTGCACAACTAACCAGCAAGTGCACTGGGTCGTCCAAGTAATACCTTGCGTGAGTAAGGGTCGATCCCACGGAGATTGTCAGCTTGAAGCAAGCTATGGTCACCTTGTAAATCTCAGTCAGGCGGATTCAAATGGGTTATAGTCTTCATAATTAAAAGATAAATAAAACATAAAGTAAAGGTAGAGATACTTATGTAATTCATTGGTGAGAATTTCAGATAAGTGTATGGAGATGCTTTGCTCCTTTTGAATCTCTGCTTTCCTACTGCCTTCATCCAATCCTTCATACTTCTTTCCATGGCAAGCTGTATGTAGGGTTTCACCGGCGTCAATGGCTACCTCCCATCCTCTCAATGAAAAAGGTCCTCTACGGTTTCTCGCATGGCTAATCAACTGTTGGTTCTCGATCGTGTAGGAATAGGATTTACTATCCTTTTGCGTCTGTCACTACGCCCTACAGTCGCGAGTTTGAAGCTCGTCACAGTCATCCCTTTCCAGATCCTACTCAGAACACCACAGACAAGGTTTAGACTTTTCGGATCTCAGGAATGGCCGCCAATAATTCTAGCTTATACCACAAAGACTTTGATCTCACAGAATGGAAAGCTCGGTTGTCAGGCGAGGCAACCATGCATCGTGGACCAGGAATCCAAGAGATACACGCCCAATCTTGTGTAGAACAGAAGTGGTTGTCAGACACGCGTTCATAGGTGAGAATGATGATGAGTGTCACGAATCATCACATTCATCAGTTTGAAGTGCGAGTGAATATCTTAGAACAAGAATAAGCATGAATTGAATAGAAGAACAATAGTACTTTACATTAATACTCGAGGAACAGCAGAGCTCCACACCTTAATCTATGGTGTGTAAAAACTCCACCGTTGAAAATACATAAGTGATAATGGTCCAAGCATGGCCGTGAGGCCAGCCCCCAAAACGTGATCAAGAGTTCAAAAGATGATCAAAAGATGAAAATACAATAGTAAAAGGTCCTATTTATAATGAAACTAGCTACTAGGGTTTACAGAAATAGGTGAATGATGCAGAAATCCACTTCCGGGCCCACTTGGTGTATGCTTGGGCTGAGCATTGAGCTTCACACGTGTAGAGGCTTCTCTTGGAGTTAAACGCCAACTTTTATGCCAGTTTGGGCGTTTAACTCCAATTTTATGCCAGTTATGGTATTTTGACTTCAGAATAGGGCAGAGAAAGGGCGTTTGAACGCCAGTTTGTGTCATCAAAAGTCGGGCAAAGTATGAACTATTAAATATTGCTGGAAAGCCCTGGATGTCTACGTTCCAACGCAATTGAGAGCGTGCCATTTGGATTTCTGTGGCTCCAGAAAATCCACTTCGAGTGCAGGGAGGTCAGAATCTAACAGCATCAGCAGTCCTTTGTTGGCCTCTGAATCAAATTTTTGCTCAGGTCCCTCAATTTTAGCCAGAAAATACTTAAAATCACAGAAACACACACAAACTCATAGTAAAGTCCAGAAATGTGAATTTTGCATAAAAACTAATAAAAACATCCCAAAAAGTAGCTAGATCCTACTAAAAACTACCTAAAAACAATGCCAAAAAGCGTATAAATTATCCGCTCATCACAACACCAAACTTAAATTATTTCTTGTCCCCAAGCAACTAAAAATAAAATAGGATAAAAAGAAGAGAATATACAATGAATCCCACAATATCAATGAAACTTAGTCCTAATTAGATAAGCGGGGCTTGTAGCTTTTTGCTTCTGAACAGTTTTGGCATCTCACTTTTTTCTTTGAAATTCAGAATGATTGGCATCTATAGGAACTAAGAATTTGAGATACTGTTATTGATTCTCCTAGTTCAGTATGCTGATTCTTGAACACAGCTACTTTATGAGTCTTGGCCGTGGCCCTAAGCACTTTGTTTTCCAGTATTACCATCGGATTCATAAATGCCACAGACACATAACTGGGTGAACCTTTTCAGATTGTGACTCAGCTTTGCTAAAGTCTCCAGTTAGAGGTGTCCAGAGTTCTTAAGCACACTCTTTTGCTTTGGATCACGACTTTAACCACTCAGTCTCAAGTTTTTCACTTGGACCTGCATGCCACAAGTACATGGTTAGGGACAGCTTGATTTAGCCGCTTAGGCCTGGATTTTATTTCCTTGGGCCCTCCTATCCATTAATGCTCAAAGCCTTGGATCCTTTTTACCCTTGCCTTTTAGTTTAAAGGGCTATTGACTTTTTCTGCTTGCTTTTTCTTTTTCTTTTCTTTCTCTTTCTCTTTTTTTTTGCCATTTTTTTTCTTTTTTTTTCGCCCTTATTTTTAACTACTTTTTCTTGCTTCAAGAATCAATTTCATGATTGTTTAGATTATAAATAACATTTCTCTTTGTTCATCATTCTTTCAAGAGCCAACAACTTTAACATTCATAAACAACAAGATAAAAAATATGCACTGTTCAAGCATTCGTTCAGAGAACAAAAAGTATTGCCACCACATCAAAATAATTAAACTAGTTTCAAGATAAAATTTGAAATCCAAGTACTTCTTGTTCTTTTGTAATTAAGCACATTTTTTCATTTAAGAGAGGTGAAGGATTCATTTGTTCATAGCTTTAAGGCATAGACACTAGACAATGATGATCATGTAGTAAGGACACAAACATAAATAGCACATCAAGCAAAAATTTGAAAAACAGAAAAATAAATAGACAATGAGATTAAGGGATGAGTCCACCTTAGTGAGGATGGCATCTTCCTCCTCTTGAAGAACCAACGGTGCTCTTGAGCTCCTCTATGTCTCTTCCTTGCCTTTGTTGCTCCATCCCTAGTGATTTTGGTGCTCCCAATAGTTGTGTGGAGGAAAATGTATCCCTTGAGGCATCTCAAGGATTTCTTGATGAGGGAATTCCTCATGTTCTTGTTGAGGTCCATGAGTGGGCTCTCTTGTTGTGCAGTCAGATGCTCTACTACTGAGCTATTGACCCTTGAGATGAATCTCTCCATCTCCCATGACTCGGAGGTGGAAGCTTTTGTCTTCTTTTTCCTCTTTCTAGAGGTTTCTCTGGCCTTAGGTGCCATAAATGGTTATGGAAAAACAAAAAGAAATGCTTTTACCACACCAAACTTAGAAGGTTTGCTCGTCTTCGAGCAAAAGATGAAAGAAAGATGTAGAAGAAGAAGAAAATGGAAGAGATGGAAGGTGTATTTGGGGAAGAGTGTTGTAGAAAGGTATGAAGAGGAGAGAGAGTGAGTTGGCGTTAGTGGGGATCCTGTGGGGTCCACAGATCCTGAGGGGCCAAGGATTTCTCATCCCTGCTCTAATTTGGCGTTCAAAACTCCTTAGAGTGCAATCCTGGCGTTTAAACGCCAGTCTGCAGCCCTGTTCTGGTGCTTAAACGCCAGCTTTCTTTCCTGTTCTTGCGTCTAAATGCCAGTTTGCTACCCTGCTTTGGCGTTTAAACACTAGCTTTCAGCTCTATTTTGGCGTTTACACGCCAGTCTGGTGCCCTGTTCTGGCGTTTAAACACCCAAAAAGGTGCCAGATTGGGCATTTAAATGCCCATTTTGCTGCCATTACTGGCGTTTAAACGCCAATAAGTCCTTCCTCCAGGGTGTGCTATTTTTGACTTTTGCTTTATTTTTATGAGTGTCTTTGTGACTTCACATGATCATCAACCTAAAGAAAACATAAAATAACATAGATAAAATTAAAATAAAATTGGGTTACCTCCCAATAAGCGCTTCTTTAATGTTAATAGCTTGATAGTGAGCTCTCATGGAGTCTCACAGATGATCAGAGTATGGATGAGATCTCTGATGAGCGGATATTTTATACGCTTTTTGGGGGTAATTTCATGTAGTTTTTAGTATGTTTTAGTTAGTTTTTAGTATATTTTTATTAGTTTTTAGGCAAAATTCATATTTCTAGACTTTACTATGAGTTTGGGTGTTTTTCTGTGGTTTTAGGTATTTTCTAGCTGAAATTGAGGGAGCTGAGCAAAAATCTGATTCAGGCTGAAAAAGGACTGCTGATGTTGTTAGATTCTGACCTCCTTGCACTCGGAATGGATTTTTTGGAGCTACCGGAGTCCAATTGGCGTGCTCTCAATTGGGTTGGAAAGTAGACATCCAGGGCTTTCCAGAAATATATAATAGTCCATTCTTTGCTCGAAGATAAACGATGTAAACTGGCGTTTAACGCCAGTTCCATGTTGCATTCTGGCGTTGAACGCCAGAAACAGGTTTCAAGTTGGAGTTAAACGCCAGAAACAGGTTACAACTTGACGTTTAACTCCAGAAACAGCCCAGGCACGTGAGAAGCTTAAGTCTCAGCCCCAGCACACACCAAGTGGGCCCCAGAAGTGGATTTCTGCACTATCTATCTTAGTTTACTCATTTTCTGTAAACTTAGGTTACAAGTTTAGTATTTAAATAACTTTTAGAGATTTATTCTGGACCTCATCACATTTTAGATCTGAACTTTGTATTCTCTGACGGCATGAGTCTCTAAACTCCATTGTTGGGGGTGAGGAGCTCTGCAGCGTCTCGATGAATTAATGCAATTATTTCTGTTTTCTATTCAAACACGCTTGTTTCTATAAAAGATATTCATTCGCATTTCAATATGAAGAAGGTGATGATTCGTGACACTCATCACCATTCTCAACCTATGAACGCATGCCTGACAACCACCTCCGTTCTACATTAGATTGAATGAGTATCTCTTAGATTCCTTAATCAGAGTCTTCGTGGTATAAGCTAGAATCCATTGGCAGCATCCTTAAGAATCCAGAAAGTCTAATCAGAGTAGGATTCAGGGATTGGATGACTGTGACGAGCTTCAAACTCGTGGGTGTTGGGTGTAGTGACAGACGCAAAAGGATCAATGGATCCTATTCCGACATGATCGAGAACCGACAGATGATTAGCCGTGTGGTGACAGCGCATTTGGACCATTTTCACTGAGAGGACGGATGGTAGCCATTGACAACAGTTATCCACCAACACACAGCTTGCCATAGAAGGAACCTTGCGTGCGTGAAGAAAATGACAGTAGGAAAGCAGAGATTCAGAAGACAAAGCATCTCCAAAACTCTAACACATTCTCCATTACTGCGTAACAATTACTCATTTCATGCTCTTTCACTTTTTACAATTGAAACTAAAGAACCCTATTGGTATCCTGACTAAGAATAATAAGATAACCATAGCTTGCTTCAAGCCAACAATTTCCATGGGATCGACCCTTACTCACGTAAGGTATTACTTGGACGACCCAGTGCACTTGCTGGTTAGTTGTGCGGAATTACATAGTGTGAGTGTAATTTTCGTGCACCAAGTTTTTGGCACCGTGCCGGGGATTGTTTGAGTTTGAACAACTGACGGTGAATTTTGTTGCTTAGATTAGGAAAATTTTGTCTTTTGGGTCAAAGTCTTTTATTTTCTTTTCAAAAATTTTTTCAAAAATATTTTTTTTTAATTTTTAGTTTTTCTGTGAGTTTAGTGTCATGTCTTAAGTTTGGTGTCAATTGCATGCTTTTCTTTGTCTTTCAATTTTCGAATTGCATGTTCTTTGTTCTTCCTTGATCTTCAAATTGTTCTTGTCAATTTTTCTTGTTTGATCTTTGGTTTGTCTTGTTTTGTGTCTTTTCTTGTTTTTCTTGTGCATTTTCAAATTTTTAGTTTTCAAAAAAATTTTTATTTATTAAATACCTTTTTAAAACACGTTAAATTTATAGCTCAGTTGGCTAGAGCGTTGGCTTATGTTCTTGGCAATTGGGTATCTTCCTTTTAAAACTTTTCAAAAATAATTTTTTTATTAAATCTTGTGCCAAACTTTAAGTTTGGTGTTCTCTTGTTAATTTTCTTTAATTTTCAAAAATTTTAATTTGGTTTTCTAAAAATTTTAAGTTTAGTGTTCTTTCTTTTGTTCTTGGTGTTCTTGTGAGTCTTCAAGGTGTTCTTGAGTCTTCCTTGTGTTTTGATCTTAAAATTTTTAAGTTTGGTGTGCCTTGGTGTTTTCCCTCCAAAATTTTCGAAAACAAGGAGCATTGGATTTAAAAATTTTAAGTCTTGTGTCTTTTGTGTGTTTTTCTCTTTCATAATAAAATTCAAAAATCAAAAAAATATCTTTTCTAACTATTTTTAAGCAAATATTTCGAAATTTTTTTTATAAAAATTCATATTTCAATTTCAAAACTTTATCTTATCATATCTTAGTTGTTAAGATTTTAAAATAATATCTTTTTCAAAAATATTCTAACTACTTTCTCTCTCCTTACTTTTTCAAAATTCTTCATAAAATATTTTCAAATTTTTTTATTTTTATTTTTATTTTAGTTTTTATTTTATTTTATTTTATTATTTTGAAATTTTTTTATAATAATAAAATAAAATAAAATAAAATCCACATCATCTCCCTTTCTCCATTATGGACCTAAGTGGAAATGAACAGTCCAGAAGGACTCTGGGGTCATATGCTAACCCCACTACTGCTTCATATGGGAGTAGTATCTGTATACCCTCCATCGGAGTCAGTAGTTTTGAGTTGAATCCTCAACTCATTATCATAGTGCAGCAAAGTTGCCAGTATTCCGGTCTTCCACAGGAAGAGCCTACTGAATTTCTGGCACAGTTTTTACAAATTGCTGACACAGTACATGATAAGGAAGTAGATCAGGATGTCTACAGATTGTTACTATTTCCATTCGCTAAAAGACCAAGCTAAGAGGTGGTTAAATAACCAACCTAAGGTTAGCATAGGGACATGAAAACAGCTGTCAGAAAAATTCCTGAATTAATATTTTCCTCCAAAACGGATGACACAGTTAAGGCTGAACATCCAAGGCTTCAAACAAGGAGATAATTAATCTCTTTATGATGCCTGGGAGAGATATAGAGAGATGCTAAGAAAATGCCCCTCTGAAATATTTTCAGAGTGGGTGCAGTTAGACATCTTCTATTATGGGTTTACGGAGAAAGCTCAGATGTCTTTGGACCACTCAGCTGGTGGATCTATAAACATGAGAAAGACAATTGAAGAAGCTCAAGAGCTTATTGATACAGTTTCCAGGAATCATCATCTGTACCTAAGTAGTGAACCTTCCATGAAAGAAGAAGCTAAAACAGTAACTGCTGAACTCAATCCTGCAGAACAAGTTACTGAATTCAATCAGCAATTAGATTTTCTAACAAAAAAGCTAGCCGAATTTAAGGAGATACTACAAGATACAAGAATGGCTAATATGAACATGAAAGTACAGTTGAAACAAACAGAATAGCAGTTATCAAAACAAGTAACAGAAGAGTCCCAAGCAGTTTAATTAAGAAGTGGGAAGACATTAAATACCTCACTTCAAGGCAGCACGAAGCCAAGAATTGAACAAACTGCTACCCAAAATCCCTCTGAGGATAGTAAGAGCCCCGAGAGGAATAATTCTGGCATTCAAGTGCCAGAAAAGGGTGAAGAGCTGGCGTTGAACGCCCAACCCATGCTCAAGTCTAGCATTTAAATGCCACAAACAGGCAAGGAAGTGGCGTCAAACGCCCAAAGGAAGCTCAGTTCTAGCGTTCAAATGCCAGAAACAGGTAAGGAATTGGCGTCCAACACCAATCCAGCTTCCAACCCTGGCATTCAAACGCCAGTGGGGGATCAGACACATACAAGTGCTGATAGTAACCCCTCTAAGAAGGCTTTCCCAACCACCTCTGTAGGAAATAAACCTGCAGCAACTAAGGTTGAGGAATACAAAGCCAAGATGCCTTATCCTCAGAAACTCTGCCAAGCAGAGCAGGATAAGTAATTTGCCCGCTTTACAGACTATCTCAGGACTCTTGAAATAAAGATTCCGTTTGCAGAGGCACTTGAGCAAATACCCTCTTATGCTAAGTTCATGAAAGAGATCTTAAGTCATATGATGGATTGGAGAGAAACTGAAAAAGTTTACCTCACTGAAGAATGCAGTACAGTCATTCTGAAAAGCTTACCAGAGAAGCTTAAAGATCCCGGAAGCTTCATGATACCATGCACATTAGAGAGTACTTGTACCAAGAAAGCTCTATGTGATCTTGGAGCAAGTATTAACCTAATACCTGCATCCACTATTAGAAAGCTTGGTTTGAATGAAGAAGTCAAACAACCCAGATATGTCTCCAACTTGCTGATGGCTCCATTAAATACCCATCAGGCGTGATTGAAGACATGATTGTCAAGGTTGGGCCATTTGCCTTCCCCATTGACTTTGTGGTGCTGGAAATGGAGGAGCACAAGAGTGCAACTCTCATTCTAGGAAGACCTTTCCTAGCAACTGGACGAACCCTCATTGACGTCCAAAAAGGGGAATTAACCCTGAGAGTCAATGAGGACGAGTTTAAGTTGAATGTTGTCAAAGCTATGCAGCATCTAGACACCCCAAACGACTGCATGAGCATTGATATTATTGACTCTCTGGTGAAAGAGGTCAATATGACTGAGAGTCTTGAATCAGAGCTAGAGGATATCTTTAAAGATGCTCATCCTGATCTGGAGGAATTAGAAAGAATAATAGAACCTCTGAAAATCCCCCAGGAAGAGGAGAAACCTCCTAAACCTGAGCTCAAACCATTACAACCATCCCTGAAATATGCATTTCTGGGAGAAGGTGACACTTTTCCTGTAATCATAAGCTTTACCTTAGGGCCACAGGAAGAGAAAGCACTAATTCAAGTGCTAAGGACACACAAGACAGCTCTTGGGTGGTCTATCAGTGATCGTAAGGGCATTAGCCCAGCCAGATGCATGCACAAGATCCTATTGGAGGATGATGCTAAGCCAGTGGTTCAACCACAGAGATGGCTGAATTCAGCCATGAAGGAGTTGGTGCAGAAGGAGGTCACTAAATTACTTGAGGCTGGGATTATTTATCCTATTTTTGATAGCCCCTGGGTAAGCCCTGTCCAAGTCGTCCCTAAGAAGGGTGGCATGACAGTAGTTCATAATGAAAAAAATGAATTGGTTCCTACAAGAACAGTTACAGGGTGGCGTATGTGTATTGATTACAGAAGGCTCAATACAGCTACCAGAAAGGATCATTTTCCTTTACCATTCATAGACCAGATGCTAGAAAGACTAGCAGGTCATGAATACTACTGCTTCCTGGATGGATATTCAGGTTATAATCAAATTGCAATAGATCCCCAGGATCAAGAAAAAACAGCATTCACATGTCCATCCGGGGTATTTGCATACAGAAGGATGCCATTTGGTCTGTGCAATGCACCTACAACCTTTCAAAGGTGCATGCTCTCTATTTTCTCTGATATGGTGGAAAAATTTCTAGAAGTCTTCATGGATGACTTCTCAGTATTTGGAGACTTATTCAGCTCCTGTCTTGACCATCTAGCACTTATTCTAAAGAGGTGCCAAGAGAATAACCTGGTTTTAAACTGGGAGAAATGTCACTTTATGGTGACTGAAAGAATTGTCCTTGGGCACAAAATTTTGAACAAGGGAATAGAGGTAGTGAGCGCCAAAAACTTGGTGCACGAAATTGCAATAACACTTTTGCAATCCCGCACAACTAACCAGCAAGTGCACTGGGTCGTCCAAGTAATACCTTGCGTGAGCAAGGGTCGATCCCACGGAGATTGTCGGCTTGAAGCAAGCTATGGTTATCTTGTAAATCTTAGTCAGGATATCAGAAATTATCAGGATTGATTGTAAGAAGCAAAAGAACATGTAATGGTTACTTGTACTGCAGTAATGGAGAATGGGTTGAGGTTTGGAGATGCTCCATCTTCCGAATCTCTGCTTTCCTACTGTCTTCTTCATCAAACACGCATGTCTCCTTCCATGGCAAGCTCGTGTAGGGTCTCACTATTGTCAGCAGCTACCTCCCATCCGCGCAGTGAAAGCTAATGCACACACTCTGTCACAGTGCTGCCAATCACCGGTTTGGTTCCCTCTCCTACCGGAATAGAATCACTCTTTTGCGTCTGTCACTAACGCCCAGTAGGTTACAGGTTTGAAGCACGTCACAGTCATTCAATCATTGAATCCTACTCAGAATACCACAGACAAGGTTTAGACCTTCCGGATTCTCTTGAATGCTGCCATCAGGTCCTGCCTATACCACGAAGATTCCGATTAAAGAACCCAAGAGATAACTACTCAATCTAAGATAGAATAGAGGTGGTTGTCAGGCACGTGTTCATGGTTGAGAATGATGATGATTGTCACGGATCATCACATTCATCCGGATTAAGAACAAGTGTTATCTTAGAATGGAAGCAAGCATGATTGAATAGGAAACAGTAGTAATTGCATTAATCCATCAAGACACAGCAGAGCTCCTCACCCCCAACCATGGGGTTTAGAGGCTCATACTGTGGAAAGAACGTGTACAAAATGTTATGAGGTCATAAGGTACGGATACAATGTCAAAAGATCCTATAAGTAGTAAAACTAGTATCCTAAGGTTTACAGAAATGAGTAAATGACAGAAAAATCCACTTCCTGGCCCACTTGGTGTGTGCTTGGGCTGAGCAATGAAGGAAATTCGTGTAGAGACCTTTTCTGGAGTTAAACGCCAGTTTTGGTGCCAGTTTGGGCGTTTAACTCCAACTTTTATTCCAGTTCCGGCGTTTAACGCTAGAATTTCTGAGGCCGGATTGCTACGCGGGTTTGGGCCATCAAATCTTGGACAAAGTATGGACTATTATATATTGCTGGAAAGCCCAGGATGTCTACTTTCCAATGCCGTTGAGAGCGCGCCAATTGGGCTTCTGTAGCTCCAGAAAATCCACTTTGAGTGCAGGGAGGTCAGAATCCAACAGCATCTGCAGTCCTTTTCAGTCTCTGGATCAGATTTTTGCTCAGGACCCTCAATTTCAGTCAGAAAATACCTAAAATCACAGAAAAACACACAAACTCATAGTAAAGTCCAGAAAAGTGAATTTTAATTAAAAACTAATAGAAATATACTAAAAACTAACTAAAAAATACTAAAAACATACTAAAAACAATGCCAAAAAGCATACAAATTATCCGCTCATCACAACACCAAACTTAAATTGTTGCTTGTCCCCAAGCAACTGAAAATCAAAATAGGATAAAAGAAGAGAATATACTATAGACTCCAAAATATCAAAGAAACACAGCTCCAATTAGATGAGCGGGACTAGTAGCTTTTTGCCTCCGAACAGTTTTGGCATCTCACTCTATCCTTTGAAGTTCAGAATGATTGGCATCTATAAGAACTCAGAACTCAGATAGTGTTATTGATTCTCTTAGTGAAGTACATTGATTCTTGAACATAGCCAGTGTATGAGTCTTGGCTGTGGCCCAAAGCACTCTGTCTTCCAGTATTACCACCGGATACATACATGCCACAGACACATAATTGGGTGAACCTTCTTAGATTGTGACTCAGCTTTGCTAAAGTCCCCAATTAGAGGTGTCCAGGGTTCTTAAGCACACTCTTGTTGCTTTGGATCACAACTTTATTTCCTTCTCTTTTTTTTCTCTTTTCTTTTTCTTTTTCTTTCTTCTTTCTTTCTTTTTTTTTTCGAAACTTTTTTTTTTCACTGCTTTTCTTGCTTCAAGAATCAATTTGGTGATTTTTCAGATCTTCAATAACAGTTCTCCTTCTCCTCATTCTTTCAAGAGCCAACAATTTTAACATTCTTAAAACAACAAATTCAAAAGACATATGCACTGTTCAAGCATTCATTCAGAAAACAAAAAGTATTGTCACCACATCAAACTAATTCAACTAGTTTCAGAGATAAATTTCGAAATCCTGTACTTCTTGTTCTTTTTGTGATTAAAGCATTTTTTCTTTTAAGAGAGGTGATGGATTCATAGGACATTCATAGCTTTAAGGCATAAACTTTATTAATTTTATTAATTAAGAACAAGACTCAAATATAGATATAAGATGAGACTAAAAATAAATAATAATAAAAACAAAATAAAGGAAAATAAAAAAAAAACGAAAAACAGAGGCTCCTAGAGGTTTTCACAGAGTTAGGACTCAACAACCTTGATTTTGAGAAGTGGATGCTCCCCCAGCTTGAGAGGAGAGCTTTTGGCGCTTCAGTTCTTTGATTTCACGCCCTTGCTTCTCTTGTTCCTTCAGCAATTTGCAGATCATGCAGTTCTGATTCTGCTGTTCTTCCTTCAGTTGCTCCATAGTCTCTTGCAGCTTGTTGATGGATGCTTCTAGGCTGGCCCAGTAGCCAATTTCAGGAAATTCAGGGAGGAACTCACGCGCCCTCCTCTTGATAGAGTTGTCTTGCACTTGTCCTTCCATTGACTTCTTGGTGATTGGATGTTCAATGGGTATGAACTCATCTACTCCCATCTTTACCCCAGCCTCTTTACAGAGCAAGGAGATCAAGCTTGGGTAAGCCAGTTTGGCTTCAGTGGAATTCTTATTTGCAATTGTGTAGATCTCACAAGCAATCACATGATGCACCTCCACTGCTTTTCCAAGCATAATGCAGTGAATCATCACTGCTCTCTTGATGGTGACCTCAGACGGTTGCTAGTGGGCAATATGGAACGCCCAATAAAGTCTAACCAACCTCTTGCAATTGGTTTGAGGTCTCCCCTCTTGAGTTGGTTTGGGACACCCTTAGAATTGGTTATCCACTAGTTCCAGGGAGGCATATGTCTCTAGAACTTGATCCAACCCCTTATCTACTCTCACCATCCTCTATTAAAGGAATCAGGATCATCTTGCAGTTGAGGTAACTTGAAGATTTCTCTTATTTGTCCAGATGGAAGTATATAACTTTCCCTGACCATGGTTCTGTGGGTATGGTAAGCGGTTCTAGTCATTCTTTGCTTATCTGTTAGCCACAGATTTGAATAGAATTCCTGAACCATGTTCCTTCCAACCTTTGTCTCAGGATTGGTCAGAACTTCCCAACCTCTGTTTTGAATTTGCTCTTGGGTCTCCGGATATTCATCTTCTTTCAGATCAAATTTAACTTCCGGGATCACTGACCTCAGACCCATTATTTTGTGATAATGGTCTTCATGTTCTTTGGTTAAGAACTTCTCTTCATTCCAAAGATTCTTTGGATTAGTCTCTTTTTCCTCTTGAGTTGGTTGTTTCCCTTGGGAGCCATGATATTGATGAATCTTGGCTTAGTGATCACGGAAAAGCACACCAAACTTAGAGGTTTTGCTTGTCCTCAAGCAAAAAGAAAAGAAAGAAGATAAGAGAGAGAGAGAGAGGGGGAGAAAATTCGAATGGTGTGAGGAAGGAGGGGTGAGGAACGTTCATTTATGGAGTGGGGGGAGGAGAATTTCGAAAACAAAAGAGAGATTTGAAAGGAAATTTGAAAAGATATGAAAAATATTTGAGAAAAGGGTGAGTTTTTGAAGAAGATTTGAGATTATTTTGAAATAGATTTGAAAAATGGTTTTGATTTTTGAAGATTTGAAAGTGAGTGATGATTGATTGAAGTGTGATTTTGTAGAAAAGTATGGGTGAGAAAAGGAAAGTTTGAAAAAATCTGATTTGAAAACAAAATTGTGGTCCCCCCACCTTTCTGGCGTTAAACGCCCAGAATGGTACCCATTCTGGCGTTTAACGCCCACTTGGCACCCTTTTTGGGCGTTTAACGCCCAGCCAGGTACCCTGGTGGCGTTTAAACGCCAGAAAACCTTCCTCACTGGGCGTTTTTCCGAACGCCCAGTGATGCTGCACACCTGGCGTTAAACGCCCAGAATGGTGCCCATTCTGGCGTTTAACGCCCAGAATGGTACCATTACTGGCGTTAAACGCCCAGAATGGTGCCCATTCTGGCGTTTAACGCCCAAAATGCCCCTTACTGGCGTTTTTTCGCCAGTAAGCTCATTTTCTCTGCTTTTTGAGCTGAATCCTTCTGTAACTCTGTGAATTCCTTCATTTTTGATACTTGCCTCTGTAAGAACTAATCATACAATTCTGGGTTGCCTCCCAGTAAGCGCTTCTTTACTGTCTTTAGCTGGACTTCTGCTGAGAATCACTCAAGCCTCAGTTTTGAGCATTCCTGCTCAAAATTTCCTTCAAGATAATGCTTGATTCTGTCCATTAACAATGAACTTCCTGTCAGAATCAATATCCTGAAGCTCAACATATCCATATGGTGACACTCCTGTAATCACATATGGACCCCTCCAACGGGATTTGAGTTTTCCTGGAAACAGTTGAGCCTAGAGTTGAAGAGCAGAACTTTTTGTCCTGGCTCAAAGACTTGGTTGACAATCTCTTGTCATGCCACTTCTTTGCCTTTTCCTTATAGATCTTAGCATTTTCAAAGGCATTGAGTCTGAACTCCTCTAGCTCATTTAGCTGGAGCAATCTTTTTTCACCAGCTAACTGTGCATCATGTTCAGGAATCTGGTTGCCCAGTAGGCTTTATGTTCCAGTTCCACTGGCAAATGACAGGCCTTCCCATACACCAGTTGGTATGGGGAGGTCCCTATAGGAGTCTTGAATGCTGTTCGTATGCCCACAGAGCATCATCCAAGCTCTTTGCCCAATCCTTTCTTCGGGACATTACAGTCCGTTCCAGGATTCTTTTTAGCTCTCTGTTAAAGACTTCAGCTTGCCCATTTGTCTGTGGATGATACGGAGTTGCCACTTTATGGCTGATTCCATATCTAACCATAGCAGAGTATAGCTGTTTATTGCAGAAATGAGTGCCCCCATCACTGATTAGCACTCTGGGGACGCCAAACCTGCTGAAAATATTCTTCTGGAGGAATTTCAGCACGGTCTTGGTATCGTTAGTGGGTGTAGCAATTGCTTCTACCCACTTAGATACATAGTCCACTGCCACCAGAATGTAGGTGTTGAGTATGATGGTGGGAATGGCCCATGAAGTCAATTTCCCATACATCAAAAGCTCTATCTCTAATATCCCTTGTTGAGGCATGGCGTATCCGTGAGGCAGGTTACCAGCTCTTTGGCAACTGTCACAGTTACGCACAAACTCTCGGGAATCTTTATAGAGAGTAGGCCAGTAGAAGCCGCACTGGAGAACTTTAGTGGCTGTTCGCTCACTTCCAAAAGTCCTCCATACTGTGATCCATGGCAGTGCCATAGGATCCTTCGTGCTTCCTCTCTGGGTACACACCTGCGGATCACTCCGTCAGCACATCTCTTAAAGAGATAGGTTCATCCAAAGGTAGTACTTGGCATCTGAAATTAATTTCTTTCTCTGCACATAACTGTACTCTTTGGGTATGAACCTCACAGCTTATAGTTTGCAATATCTGCAAACCATGGAGCTTCCTGAATGGCAAAGAGTTGCTCATCTGGGAAAGTCTCAGAGATCTCAGTAGAAGGGAGGGAGCCCAGCTACTGGTTCTATTCTGGATAGATGATCAGCTACTTGGTTCTCTGTCCCTTTTCTGTCTCTTATTTCTATATCAAACTCTTGCAGAAGCAACACCCATCTGATAAGCCTGGGTTTTGAATCTGCGTGGAGTAAGTATTTAAGAGCAGCATGGTCAGTGTACACAATCACCTTTGATCCCACTAAGTAGGATCTAAACTTGTCAATGGCATAGACCACTGCAAGTAACTCTTTTTCTGTGGTTGTGTAATTCTTCTGTGCATCATTTAGAACACGGCTAGCATATAATGACATGCAGAAGTTTGTTATGCCTCTGTCCCAACACTGCACCAATGGCATGATCACTGGCATCACACATTAATTCAAATGGTAGTGCCCAATCTGGTGCAGAGATGACTGGTGCTGTGACCAATTTAGCTTTCAGGGTCTCAAATGCCTGCAAACACTGTGTGTCAAACACAAATGGTGTGTCAGCAGCTAACAGGTTACTCAGAGGTTAGCAATTTTCGAAAAGTCCTTAATAAACCTTCTGTAGAATCCTGCATGCCCAGAAAGCTTCTGATTGCCTTAACATTGGCAGGTGGTGGTAATTTTTCAATTACCTCTACCTTTGCCTTATCCACCTCTATTCCCTGCTTGAAATTTTGTGCCAAGGACAATTCCTTCAGTCACCATAAAGTGACATTTCTCCCAGTTTAAAACCAGGTTAGTCTCTTGGCATCTTTTCAGGACAAGTGATAGGTGGTTAAGACAGGAGCTGAATGAGTCTCCATATACTGAAAAGTCATCCATGAAGACTTCCAGAAATTTCTCTACCATATCTGAGAAGATAGAGAGCATGCACCTCTGAAAGGTTGCAGGTGCATTGCACAGACCAAAAGGCATTTCCTATCGGCAAACACGCCAGAAGGGCATGTGAATGCTGTTTTCTCTTGGTCTTGAGGATCTACTGCAATTTGGTGTAGCCTGAGTAGCCATCCAAAAGCAGTAATAGTCATGGCCAGCTAGTCTTTCTAGCATTTGGTCTATGAATGGTAAAGGAAAATGATCCTTTCTGGTGGCTGTATTGAGTCTTCTGTAGTCAATACACATGCGCCACCCTGTGACTGTTCTTGTAGGAACCAGTTCATTTTTTTTCATTATGAACCACTGTCATGCCTCCCTTTTTGGGAACAACTTGGACAGGGCTCACCCAGGGGCTATCAGAAATAGGATAAATAATCCCAGCCTCCAGTAATTTAGTGACCTCTTTGCACCACCTCCTTCATGGCAGGATTTAGCCTCCTCTGTGGTTGAACCATGGTTTGGCATTATCCTCCAATAGGATCTTGTGCATGCATCTGGCTGGGCTAATGCCCTTGAGATCACTTATGGACCACCCAAGAGCTGTCTTGTGTGTCCTTAGCACTTGAATCAGTGCTTCCTCTTCCTGTGAATTTAAGGCAGAGCTATAATTACTGGAAAAGTTTCACCCTCTCCCAGAAATGCATATTTCAGGGATGGTGGTAATGGTTTGAGTTCAGGCTTAGGAGGCTTATCCTCCTCCTGAGGATTTTCAAAAATTCCTTTACCTCCTCTGGCTCTTCCGATCAGTTTGAGCATCTTTGAAGATGTTCTCAAGCTCTGATTCTAGGCTTTCAGCCATATTGATCTCTTCTACCAGAGAGTCAATAATGTCAGGCCCATGCGGTCCTCTGGTGTGTCTGGATGCTGCATTGCTTTTACAGCATTTAACTTGAAACTCATCCTCATTGACTCTCAAGGTTACTTCCCCTTTTTGTACATCAATGAGAGTTCGTCCAGTTGCTAGGAAAGGTCTAGAATGAGAGTTGCACTTTTGTGCTCCTCATTTCCAGCACCACAAAGTCAGTTGGAAAGGCAAATGGCCCAACCTTGACAATCATGTCCTATTATGCCTGAGGTGTTTAATGGAGCCATCAGCAAGTTGGAGGCATATCCTGGTTGGTTTGACTTCTCCAATCAACCCAAGCTTTCTGATAGTGGATGCAGGTATTAAATTAATACTTGCTCCAAGATCACATAAGGCTACCTTGGTGTAAGTGCCTTCCAATGTGCATGGTATCAGAAAGCTTCCAGGATCTTGAAGCTTTTCTGGTAAGCTTTTTAGAATGACTGCACTGTTTGTGTGTTTTTAGTATGTACGCTTTTTGGCATTGTTTTTAGTATGTTTTTAGTAGTTTTAGTTTAGTTTTTATTATATTTTTACTAGTTTTTAATTAAAATTCACTTTTGGACTTTACTATGAGTTTGTGTGTTTCTGTGATTTCAGGTATTTCTGGCTGAAATGAGGGACCTGAGCAAAATCTGATTCAGAGACTGAAAAGGACTGCAGATGCTGTTGGATTCTGACCCCCTGCACTCGAAGTGGATTTCTGGAGCTACAGAAGCCCAATTGGGCGCTCTCAACGGCGTTGGAAAGTAGACATCCTGGGCTTTCCAGCAATATATAATAGTTCATACTTTGCCAAGATTTGATGGCCCAAACCGACGTTCAAAGTCACCTCAGAATTCCAGCGTTAAACGCCGGAACTGGCACCTAATTGGGAGTTAAACGCCCAAAACTGGCATAAAAGCTGGAGTTAAACGCCAAGAAGAG